>NC_056741.1:527858317-528035817 GCF_019279795.1 Protopterus annectens
TTTTCACTTAGGATTCCCCTATCCCTTTCTCTTTGCCTATACTCTATCAAGCTTCGATAGTCTAGTTCTGTTCTTGGCTTCTTCTCATTCTGTTACCTTTCCCGCTCTTTTTATTTGCTCCCAATACTTTGGTTCCTTTGCTGGTTTTCCGCAGTACATTCTAGCTCCTCCTGTCTATTCTCTATACCCTCTGTAACCCTAATTTCAGTCACCCCTATCAGCAGAACCTGCTTTCTCCATTCCCTTGTTGTCTTAGTTCTTAGAATGCTCTCTGCTACTTTCTACTCCTTAAGGATCTGCATCCAAAATCCTACTCTCATTTCTTTAGCCCTCCATTTCGTCAACATCTCTTTCCACTTTGAATTATAGCTTTCTACTTATGCTATGTATAGGAGCTTTATTTGTGTAGCAATAAAGTATCCCTTCTAATTGGGTTATCCCAAACCACCATCTCCTATTGGAAGGATCAACTTATCCCACTTCATTCCTGCCCTCTTCCCCACCCAGATAAAATCCTTCAACTATTTATTAATTACGATCCACAACTTCTGATTGATAAAAAATGTCTGACCTATATATAAAACTAAAGGGACTAAAACATTTCACTGCTTGTGTTTTGTTGTCCGTATCCATAAACAAGAGCTTCCAGTTCCTCAGTTATTGTATTAACTTTTGTCTAGTCTCTGTCCACATCTGCCATTTTTTAACTCGTACTCCTAAATACTTCATGTCCCCATAAATAAGGGTATTGCTGAACCAATTAGTATGGGCACATAGTTTAAAGCTATAGCCTTTGTTTTATCTTCATTAATGTTCTATCCCGTAAAGGTTTGAAATTGTCTCAGAATGTTCCACAACACAGAAATGTCCTTTTTGGTTTTATCTGGTACAAAGTAAGATATGCAAATAAAGCTAACTTTTCTTGGTTACCATACCAGTTATATCCTTGAATTTCCAGATCTCTTACTTCCTTTACCAATGATTCTAAATATAATGCAACTAACAAAAGGGAAAGAAGACACACCTGCCTGGTTCCAGTGTTCATACAGAAGTTATCAGAGAGGACCTCCCCCAAATTTAATGTTCACCTCCAATCCATCATACATCCTCATAAATAACCTTGTTATTCTGTCAGGGAATGCAAATGCTTCCATTGCCCTTTTCATAAAATTCCAGCTTAGCCTGTCAGATACTTTCTATGCATCAAAACTCACCAGTGGTAGTGATATTTTCTCACATTCTGCTTCCCTCTGGATCATCATTGTTCTGTTTAATATTGTCAAATGTTTGCCACAAAACCACATTGATCCATATGTGTGTATTTTGGCATAACCTTTGCCATTTGTTTAGCCGTTATAAACATAAACATTTTATAGTCATGGTTTAGAATTGTAATGGGCCTGTATGAAGCTGAATCAGGCTTGAACCCAGGACCCTGTACACCATAGCAACAGCAATTTGCCACTAAGCCATCTGAGCTACTATCAGATGAGTCTTTACCATATTTAGGTATTACAGACACCACTGCTTTCTTCCAGGATGTTGGTGCTTCCCCTCCCTTTTAAAATGCTGTTAAGCAAACCTTCCAGATCTTTATCACTTTCTTCCCTCCTAGCTTCCAAACTACCACAGGAATATCATCTATTCCTGAAGTCTTTCATGTAGATTGGTTATATATCACAATTTTATCTCATCTCTTCCTATCCTGTTAATAATTGAGCCTCATCTACCTCTAACCATGGCATATATAATTCTTTCATATTTTTTCTGCTTTGTACGGTATTTCATAAAATTTCCAAAACATTTCTAATACCTCTACACTATCTGTGGTAATTTTCTTTGTAATGGGCTCACTAAGCTTACCAACAACCCTTTTGACTTTCTGTTGACTGACTTGTGCTAAAAGTTTTTTGTTTTCTGGAGTTACTATCAAAAAAGAGTTGCTTAACAGCAATCTTTCTAAATTCATGCATATTATACAAGTCATCACTTATTTTCTCTTCAGCACTCTGCAGTCATACTACCTCTTGTTCTGAGAGATTCCTTGTACTCTCCTGCTGTGCACACTACTGGAACCCCCCCTTTTTTCCTTCCATTTACTGTAACAAATATATACATTTTCCCAAAGCTTTACATTTATTTTATATTCTACTTCACTGATGTTCCACTAAATCTGCTTTTAAATTCACACATATAAACAGACACCTTTAGGTACTGACCTGGGCTAGCTGGTTGATTGTTTTTCTATTCTCACAGCTTTCTCCTGGTCTGTAGCCACCCCCCCCCCGTTTCTTGTTCTCCTAACATAATTCTAGTGTACGTTTCCTAGCCCTGTCAAACCTGTTTTCTCACAGCTTTCTCCAAACTCTGGCTCTTAGCCACCCTCCCTTCTCTGTCTCCTAACATAATCTTATTGTAAGCTTCTACACTGTCAATCCTGTATGTTCCCTCCCTCTTCCTCTTGAGAGTTTACTTATTCCCCCCCATGATCTGCTGCGCCATCTGTAAATACTAAAAACCTCTGCCTGACTACACTCTGTTTCAGTCTGTCCCATGGGCATCCCTCAGTAGTGTGTACAGCTGTAAGTACCATTTGTACTTATGATTGTACTTGCATATTGAATCAGAAAACCTGATGTAGAAAGGCACCATATTTTGACTTAGCTTTTCTGCCCTTCTTCATAGGAGTCCCTAGTAGTGTACTCGCTTATACCATATTCCATTCTTTTTAGTACTCTGAGTCATAATTTACTGCATGTCCCTTTCTAAAACCCCTGGCATAACTTTATTATTTTCCTACTTTAGTGAACTGCAGCTCTCCATTCATTGGTGCATAAATAATAAAAACAAACAGAAAGGTAACATTCAAACCAAAACAATAGGCTGCCCTATTTCTGTAGTTGCTAAACTTCTGACTGTTTTCTGTTTGGTAACTGCTGCTCCTTCCGGAAGGTGTAACCCGCTCTGTTTGCCATTCGGACTCACTCTGCTCCCCTACACTGCCCCCAAGTCCCACCTGCCCCCACTACTTGTACTTTTATACATCCCCTGACTCTTCCCCACCCAACACCTCTCCAATCACAGTACACCTAAGCCAAACCTCACCCACCTGTAGATCTACATCACCCCAAACACCCACCCCTCCTACAGTGCTCTACATAACATTTCTCCCTATAATCCCATTTGCCCTACTAATCTCTCTCTCTTCTCTTACCTATCTCAACTTTTCCAAACCCTTGTCATAACTCTCACACACTCCACTACATCTTGCCATCAACCTCACTTCCCATCCTACTCATCCATCTCACATGAACTCTTTTCCTCTAACCAAAACTGCTTCCAACCCAACCCCCCCGTACTCCCCTCTTAAATGTGGTACCAGAAAATCATTACTCTCACATATAACCCAAGCTACCCTTGCCCAACACACTGCCTCACTCTTCTACGCCACCACATCTCTCTGTCACTAGCCAGCGACATCCATTCCCGGACCCATCCCTAACATCAGTCTCACCAAACCCTCCACTCAACCCACAAACTCAGTCCATTCACCTTAAAACACTTAATGCACAAAGCCTAAAAAACAAACTCCCTAACCTCCATGCCTGGCTCTGCTATAACCACTCCGACATTACCGCTGTTTCTGAAACCTGGCTGAAAACTTATATAAAAGATAGCAAAGTCCTACCACCAGGTTTCCAAATCATTCGCAACGACAGAGCCCACAAAAAAGGAGGTAGAGTAGCAATAATCTACCCCACCTCCCATACTATAACTCCCTACTCAAATAAAATACCAACTTTGCCAATGCTGAAATTATACTAGGTTTACTAAAAATAAATAACCACAAGTCCATATGTATCACTGCCCTCTATATTCCCCCGGTGATAATATCAAAACTCTTAAAAACATCCTGTCCTGGTTCTCCTCCCTCCAGTCTAAAAAATGAAACCTATGTACTCTGTGATACCAGCATCAACTGGAATACTATTAACTCTGAAGCCCCGTCCCACACAATCAACCTGTACAACTTCTGCCAACTAATACAATCTCCAACCAGACCAAATAAAGATAGTACCTCTGGTACCATCATTGACTGGATCCTAACAACTCCCCCAAACCTCATCTCCAAAGCCGGAACATTACCTCATCCTGTCAGTGATTACCTACCAGCCTTCGCTGACAGTCTCCCATCTCCACTGCATAAACACCACCACTGCATCCAAACCCACAATCTCTCCTCTTTCAGCCCTCTAACTTTCTCTGAATGCTTAAAGCAAACTGACTGGTCCCCTCTAAAAACCCTTCCTCTAGATGATGCCGTTTCCTACTTTAACCACTCATTCCTAACCCTTCTCGATCAACAAGCCCCGCCTCAAACCAAATACATCAAAACCAATCCCTGCCCATGGTTATCAAAAGATACTAAACTAGCCTTGCACCAAAGGGACAAAAATGGAAACGATATCAAAAACATAAAAACCCTAACACCCTCCTAGAGTATAAGCAATTATGAAACTTCGCAAAAAAAATAATAACTAAAGACCACAAAGCCCACTACTTCAAACTTCAGTCCTTGCACTCAAATCCCAAAAAATCGTGGGACTCCATCTCATACATGCTGCATCCTGACAACAAAGAAAACCCCTGCACAGACCCCAACCTCTCCAACCTTGAAACAGCCAGCCAGTTCAACTCATTCTTCATAGACTGCATAGCTAAACTATCAGCCTCCTTCCCACCCCAATCAACCTTCCTCCATATCCTTCTGCTTCAAGCCCATCTCCACAAGCACTATAAAAAGACTTCTCTTCAAACTCAAACCCTGTCGCAATGCACCAGACAACCTTCCACCCACCTTCCTCAAACAATCTGCAGACATCATTGCCTATCCTATCTCTATTCTTATAAATAGATACATACAAGAATCATACATCCCTTCCATCTGGCATGCTTAAATTATCCCCCTCCACAAAGGTGGCAAAAATACTGATACCACCAACTTCAGGCCTATTGCCATCCTTTCCCCTCTTTCTAAAATACTAGAGAAAACAATACAATCACAACCCATGGCCCACCTAACACTAAAGAATCTCCTCTCCCCTACCCAGCACGGTTTCCGCACTGGCCACAGCACCATGACTGCTCTTCTGTCCTTTCTTGAAACCATAAACCTCGAACACGACTCAGGCAAGTTCATATCCACACTATTCCTAGATCTGTCAAAGGCCTTTGACACCATCTCACACACCCTACTTCTATCCCAACTCTCCACCCTACACCTCTCTCCCACCACCATCGCCTGGTTTTCCAGCTACTTGCCCCCCACTGCCAACAAGCTGTCCAGTGGAAAACTTCACCCTCCCCCTTCCTTCCCATACCCACAGGTGTCCCACACGGCTCTGTTCTTGGCCTTCTTCTTTTCATCTTGTTCATTAACAACTTTCACCAATCTATCCCAGACTCATCTAACATCCAGTATGCAGATGACTCAACAATCATTTGCTCAGCCTTCTCCCCCTCCGACCTCCTAACAAAAACCCAACTAGCCTTCTCCAAAACAGAAACGTGGATGCAGTCTAACCATCTAGCACTAAATGCAAATAAAACCAAATGTTTTTTCCCCAACCAAAAAACTCCATTGACATATCCACATTCACCATACAGAGCCAAAACAACACCCTCCTTGAAATTGTTCCCAACACCTAGCTTCTTGGCATCATTATTGATTAAGAACTAAAATTTGACACCCACATCCACTCCGTAATCAAGAAAACCCACCAAAAGTTAGGTAGTCTCTACAGGCACAACTGCTTCCTAAGCCCCCTCTACCCATCAAACTCTTGCATCCACCATCCTACTCCCCTCCCTTATGTATGGTGCCGCTCTTTTCACCAACCTCCATCTTGGCCTTCGGTCCAGACTTGAATCCTGCTACCACAAGATCTCCAAATTTGCAACCAATTCAAATAACTCATCCCATCACTGCCACTCCCTCCTCCCCCACAACTGGCTTGAACTACCCAACTACCTGAGTTACCTACAACTCACCATTGCCCACAAGTTTATTTTTAAACCTGCCAACTACCCAGATCTCGCTACTTCCTTAAAACCTTACATTCCCAACCACTCACTCAGATCCAAAAAACAAAATCTCCGTCAGGTCTACAAACCTGCACGACCTCTTGGCAATCTACTGCTGTCCCACTCCTTAGCTAAACAGTGGAACTCTCCCCACACACCTACGCAACCTACCTAACCATACAAATTTCAAATCTCTGCTACTCTCTTGTCTTTCTTCCAAATGGGAATGCCCCTGCCATGCTCCAACTTAACCCCCCCCCCATTCCACCTTGCACTGACTTGTCCAACTACCTCTACTATTACTTCATCCCACCCTAAACAATCCCTCCTCTACCAAAAACTAGTTTTCTCATTAATATCCATTGTACTGTACTCTCCAGTCTCAATTATATTATTACCCTCTCCATGCATAATATTTTCCTAACCAACTAGTGGCTAGTAGCTATATATTTTGAAATGTTAAACCTACAATTGAGTTTTTAACAAAAATAGTCACTTTATGTAAATGTTGAAAGTTCTGTATTGAATTCTCTTTTCCTTTTTAACACCGTGACAAGCCAATTGCAAATATCATGGAGCTTATCTGTAAATGTTTAATTAGCTGTATGAACTATGTCTTTTTGTAACATGTGAAATGTAACTTGCAGTTATTGTGGAGCTTTTCTCCCTGGGCCTCTACTGAAAATGGTCTCTTCTTGGCCGAGTGGACTTCCCTGGTCATCAAACTTAAATAAAATAATAAAAAATATTCTTCAATACTTTAACCTTTGTCTTTCCTTCTAAATAATTTTTGTTACTTCTTCGCCATATTTCTTTTTCTGTTATTTCTACTCTATTTTTAAACTCCACTTTCATTTTATCCAACTTCCTAGCATATCTTCTGAATAAATTTCTGCCTTTCCCAATAATGCCCGAATAATTTCCACTACCCATTCCTTAAATTCCTCTTTTTAACAGGTAGGTGGGGAATCACCAGTGTCTCATTTTACTTCATTACGCTGTATTTTTATCTTGGTTATTATTGTCGCTTGTTCTGAAAGTTTTTGGATGTGTAGCAAAACTTTGAATTAAATGCATGTTCCTGTGAAATATAATTTTTGTTTCACCTAGCCCAGTTGTTGTACCTTGAGGAATAATCATGCTCCTCTAAAACATTGGTTGTTATATGTACTTACAGACTGTTCTTTTCCCGTATGATGTGAACTTTCACCCCAGCTATTATGGAGTACATGAAGTACCTTACTTTTTTTTTCTCAACCCAGGACCTTGCTGGTTGGGTCCAGTATTGCCAGCCAATCAGCCCATTCATCCATTCCTTGAGAGGGTAAGGGAGATGAGCATTCCTGTCCTAGGTGAGATCCCCATGGCCCATTCATTCCTGCCCAGAAATCCTTGGTGGATGTCCATCCCATGGCAAAAATCAAGTGGTAGGGAGTAAACCAGCTTGTTGGTGCTCGAGGCACCTTACTTCCCCTCGATATACCCCTTCTCATGCAACCACTACAGGTACCATCAAACTCAGGTTGTTTGCATTGTAGGCCGAGCTTTATCCCTCTACAACACAACACACAATTCCCAATTATTGATTTACCCCTCTGAAATTGAGAAAGAAAGACATAGCCTTGTTAGAGTAATGTTCATGTGCAAAAACCTTACTGTAATAAGCAGTTAATAGTGAGGTACATGTTTATGTACCTTGTTTATTAGCAATGTTCATATTCACACACACACACACACACACACACACACACACACACACACACACACACACACACACACACACACACACACACACACACACACATCACTGAAAACCTGTGGACTGCTTTGAAAGCTGCAACGAATAATAAAATTTAAAAGAAAACAGAAGTCTTGTCAGAGAAAAGTGTCTTTACAACTTTTAAGGCAGTTGGTTAATTAGAGGTGCACTTGTGTTCCAGGTTTTACAGCTGCTACTTTGTTACTACACTGTTTTTTTTTTTCAGGTGGTAATATATCAGGGCAGGTAAAACTCCCCACATGTTGCAAAGATTTACAATTGGGCCTCTGATCATAATTTGTTTGCTAGGTGTTTTTGATTTAAAAAAAATGCATCTCTTGAGCATAACTGTTGAGTTGAATTTCTTGGAATCCAATTTGCAAGCATATACAGTGGTTGTGATCAGTAACTTGATCATAACCCTCTGTTTATTTTTGGGTTTAGTTTGTTTTGTATTTATGCAATAGTAGTCTTGTCCGTTTTTCTTCATGTTGTCAGGTTGCATAAGAGCACTAAGTAGTCATTTAGTCTTTCATTCTCCAGTTAACCTGCTTAATTCTGTTCAAGGTTGCCTAGTAACCGGATTATATTCCGACACTCAATGGCTGCACGGCAGGAATACTGATCCTGGGTAAGACCCATTCACACATGCACTGCTCACACAGTTGTGGATTATTTTGGATTATCACCATTTCACATTTAGCATGTCTTTGGGGTTTGAGAGGAAAAAGATGAAAATCCAGGCGCGCACACTGCACAGAGAGTACCTCAGGTGAAAACCAGAGACCCACTCAGTCTTCTACTTTGCTATCCACATGATAATTATCTGACTCGCAAATAAGTATGCTTAACAAATATTTAAATACCACTGACATTATTTTAGTTATTAGAAAGGAAATCACAAATTTATACAAGGCACACAAGGTGTTGTAGTACCCTTAGTGACAGCAGTCAATTACAGTTGATTTCAGTCTGGTAAGGTAAAAATATATATTTTAAAACTTATTTAAGTTATGTTACATTAGTCTGCATTAGTGGTGTAAAGGGATTCAACCCTAAGAACAGCCCAGGTGACCTAAGTTTGACTTAGCAGTTCAGGCTGTTTATGATGCAGGAAGGAAGATGAGTCTTCTTAACCTGGTTGGTGGGAGGGCCAGTGATTCACACTCTGCTCATGCTGCTGATGCTGTACTGACAGTGCCTCAGCTGGAGAGTGGAGTGTTGTAAAGATTTAGGGAGCCTGGGCTCAGAAGGTGTGGAGGTGGCCTTTCAAGTCAGTGACAGTAGTCCTTTTTGGTGCATGTGTGGAAGCACATGTGCAGACAGTGGTGAATGAACAGCCCTTACAGTAACACATGTCCTCACATTACCACCAGGGGTGGCGTTAGGCAATGAAATTCTTTCACTGCCAGGGTACTGACAAGAACACAAAGCACCCTCATGACTGCTTGGATGTCCGACCTCCCCCTCAGGTGGCATTGTTTCTAATTGTGGAGAAGCTTGATGATAAACAGGCACAGGGGCAAAAATTGTGTACACATACTTTGCATGAAATCCATATAATACAATCCAGTATTGCAATTTGAGCCAAAACCATGGTATGCTTCTCTCTTTTCAGTAATCATTAATAAACTTCTCTATGAGCTCCTCTTTATTAGCCGTTTTCTCAGTACTGAGGGTACTCTTATTCTCATTTCTGTTCCCTCTATCACTCCCACATTTCTGGAAAAACTGTAAAACAAATTTGACCTTGTCAGGACCTGGCTTTAGAGAGAGTGGTTTGGTTCATTTCTTTGTAAAACCTCTTGGTATTTTTAGTTTTTGATTATTAATTTTTTACATTTGTTCCTGAAACTAAGGACCTATTTTCCAGCATATACAGTATGATCTTCTAGTCCTAATAGTATCATTTATCTATTTATAGGTTATTATTCTTAACTTAGACTTCTTGAAATATATATTCAACGTATAAAGATAGAATTCAGGGTGTGATAGCGGTTTCTGAAACGTGAAGTAGGGTAAGAACATTTGACCGCTGTTTTTTTATGGTACTTCAGAACAGAGGATTCAGGATGTTGAGACAAATGTGGAAATTAACATTTATTTGCAGCTTTAAATCTTTTACCTATCCAAATTTCAGCAGCTGGTACTTAAATAATAAAGGCAGTAAAGTCAGTAATGACAATGTCTCCAAAGACAGAAAGCAGTCATTCAGTTTAAAAAAAAAAAAAAAACACAGAATTATTAATGGATTTAATTCGGACATGATGCATCACAGCAGTCTGAGTAAAGAGAATTTTAACTCTTAGAAGATAAGCATATGACCGTTCTCAAATGATTGGGAAGACAGTTGTGTTGGCATTTTGCACTAACTGCTTCTGGTGAACTCTATAGCAATCCTTGTGTCTATTCGTTTGAAACTAGTTTTCCCCTGTACAACATTTCTGAAGTGATTGGGGAAGCCAGTTCTCCTGATGCTGCACACTAGCGGCTTCTTATGAACTCAATAGCAGTCCTAGTTCCTATTCAATTAAAACAATTCTTAGGTACTTGTTTTACTTCCAAAGACCCCTGTTTTAACAGTGTTCACATTATTGCTGCCTGTTGTCATCTAATGAGCATACAAAGTGTTTTTTTTTTTTTTTTTTGGGGGGGGGGGGGTCAGAGGTGTTGCTAGTTAGTTCTGTATAGTTCAGTTTGTTTTGTCCTGCTCCTCTGTTTTGTGCTCCCTTAACTGCTATTTTACTTTTTGTAATGCATACATACAGACATTTCAAGCATGGGCAATAATGCCCTTCTAATATGTGTTCAGGCTTTTCTTAAAAATATCTAAACTAGTGCTTGCTTTAATGTAATTTTGGTAGTCTGGTCCATGCATCAGTTACTCTAAAAGAGAACCAGTTAGTACACTTCTCATTCCTATAAAGTCTTTCTTTTTTTTTTAATTTCTCCAAGTCTTTTGGGTTTCTAACACCATGATGGTAATGGACCCCATTTCTGTGTCAAGGATTGATTGAGGTTCATGAAGTTAGTATTGTTTCAGTCTTTATGTTAGCCAGAAATACTCTTTGCAGCACCCGCAATGTGCCAAGTATTGACTCTTTCTGCAATTCATATGGTGGTACATGTATTGGTAACCCAAGTATGATTGTAAATTATTTTTTATAAGACCCCATTGCTCGTACTACTATTGGAACTGTCTGGCTGAGTAAGACACTGTAGTCACTGGGTGTCGCACTTTCATTGATCAATGCTACTTTTGTCTTCTTTTCTTGGACTACTGTATCTTGTTTTCTCGCATCTATTTTTGAATTTTTTTGTAGTGTGTGATCCCTTGTGATATAAACTTCATCATTTTCTATAATGCTTTGTGGTTCATGTTTCCAGTGCTTCTCAGCTACTTCAATGTTATAGTGTTTCCACAGTCCCCAATGAAACAGTCTTGCCACATTATCATGCCTTTCAGTGTACAATCCTTCTGCCATTAGTATATCGCAACCAGCAACAAGATCTGCGACTGTTTCTAGTTCTGTTCTACAGAATCTACATTTGTCTGTTTCTCCTACCCATTCAATAGACTTTGTAAACCAACGTGTACGTAGTCCACTCCAATATTAAGCTTTTTTCTTTTGGTTTAAATTCCCCTCTCCTTAACCATTCATGCATTCGATCCTGATAAACATGTGGTTGTTTGAGTTTTCTTTCCTTGAAATTATTATTATACATTTCCACATTTCTTGCCTTCTCATCTGATCCTTCACCTTATGTTATTTCCTTTATTGTTTGTTTGGCACATTCAGTTGTTCCTTCATTTTTCCTACTTTTGGTTTGATTTACATTCCGGCTTGACACTAATATTCTTCTGCTAAACTAAGCAGGAAAGTCGTCTTGGACTTGTAATGTTTTAAAACTTTCACTATGTTTGGGTCCTGTGAGGTCAGCAGATGTGTTTGTAGTTCTATGATTGGAGATCTATACATGTAATCAGTTTCAAGGATGCCCATACTTCCTTCAGAACGAGGAATGTATAGTGGATATAAAAAGTGTACATACCCCTGTTAAAATGCCGGGTTTTTGTGATATAAAAAATGAGACCACAATAAATCATTTCAAAACTTTTCCTACCTTTAATGTGACCTATAACCTGTACAATTCAGTTAAAAAACAAATCTGTTAGGGGGGGAAAAAGTACAATAAGCTGGTTGCATAAGTGTGCACACCCTTAAACTAATACTTTGTTGAAGCACCTTTTTATTTAATTACAGCATTCAGTCATCTTGCGTAGGAGTTTATCAGCATGGCACATCTTGACTTGGC
Source organism: Protopterus annectens (assembly GCF_019279795.1). NCBI lineage: Eukaryota > Metazoa > Chordata > Ceratodontiformes > Protopteridae > Protopterus > Protopterus annectens. Next base: position 527,870,478 of record NC_056741.1, read on the forward strand.
AATATTTGCCCACTCTTCCTTGTAAAAGCGCTTCAAATCTGTCAGATTGAGAGAGCATCTCTTGTGCACAGCCCTTTTCAGGTCACCCCATAGTTTTTCTATTGGATTTAGGTCTGGGCTCTGGCTGGGCCATTCAAAAACTTTAATTTTCTTCTGGTGAAGCCATTCCGTTGTTGATTTGGATGTTTGCTTGGGGGCATTTATTTATTTATTTATTTGCAGTTTAACTGGGAGAGTCCATTGGGCCAAGATGAGCCCTTTTTCAATGGAGGCCCGGGGAGGAAAGTTCCAAGTACAGGCACACACAAAAAAAAAAAAAAAAAAAAAAAAGTCAACCATCAAAATGAATTAATACAAAAAATAATACAAAGTAGATATATGGGCAGGATCATCCAAAGTTAAAGTATTGCACAATTCTAAGTGTATTGCACTACTCTAATATTAACAAAAGTCAAGTTGACATGATATTAGTAGTAACAGTGTAACTTTATAGAACAAAAATAGCAATTGGTTATGAAAAACGTGGGTTGATGAGGATTCACATTTTGGGTAGATTCTAAATGCCTACAATGTGAAAGGGATAGAAGTGAGTAAAAGTAGTCGGAGAGAAGTAAAGGAGGACAGAAGTCTTGTATTAAATAGAGTTATGGGGCAGAAAGGTTAAGGAAAGAAGGGTTGGAGAGAGGAGTTGGGAAGAGGTTAGGAGGGGTGAGAGCAGGAGCATTCCCAAGTGGAAGAGAGATGGGAGTGGAGTAAAGTCTTAAAAGAGGAGAGGTTCTGGGTGGTTCAGATATGGGGTGGAAGTGAATTCAGTATACATGCTAGGGAAAATGACAGTAGAAGTTGCCCAGGAGAAGTAAGGGTTTGTATACTTCAAGGAGATTCTGATTATTGGACCTAAGGGATCATACAGGGAGATGCATAGTAAGGATGGAGGCAAGGGAGGGGCATTGTGATGGCTTAAAGATAAGCTTGTGAGCAGTAGAGAGCTGAATGTAGAGGAAATAGTTGGGGAGTTCCAGCCAGTTCAAGGAATATGTAAGGTGATGCAATGGCGGGAGGAGGATTTGGAACTGGTGGCAAACTTGGCAATTTTATTGTAACAGGATGCCAGTTTAGCCTTAAGGGTGGCTTGTAGATTGGTAAGGAGAAGGGACCCCATACATGAGGAAGGGGAGGAGGTAGGTGTTTGAGAGGGTAAGCTTGGATGAAGGGGTAAGGAAGCGATTATGACGATAAAGCATTCCGAGCTTTTGGTGAGTTTTCTTGATGTTGGTTTGGAGGTGAATATCTAACTTTAGTTGTTTGTCGATGTGAGCACCCAGGAGCTTAGTGTAGGGAACTATTTCAATAGGAGTCATGTTTTGACTTACTATAGAGAGAGTTTTTATCTATTTTGGAATTTCTGGATGGAGTAAAGACATACCTCTCAACTGCACAGAGCGATGCTGTATTTGTGGGAAACTTTCTTACTGGCGGGGGATTGACGCATACCTGTGTTACCCTTGTTTAGGGCTGAGCACGGACGTTGTTGGTTGCCGCGCTCTTGTGCGCATAGGTTTAACCTTTGTGCACTATTTAGAGGTTAGACTGTGCCTAGGAGTTAGTATTTGGGAAGCCAAGTTAATTATAAAATGCGCTCGGATGCTCCGACGCCTGCCGCGGGATGCCTCAGCAGAAGGGACCTTTGTTGGGGCGGGATTGATGGACCGGCAAGCCCGGCCGCTGTTTAGGGAGCCAGAATCCCGGAGCTAGGGTTTTGCTAGAGTCAGTGGCCAACCAGGCAGAACCTCTTTCCTGTTACAGGATGTGCCTTGAGAGGAGGGCTGCCAGGCTGAGGGAAAGGAGGTGTAAGACTGTTCTTCCCTCCAGGTGTATGTGTTAGACTCTTCTGGTCTGTTGCCACAAAACTTTCCTTGAGAGGCAGGCCTAGTTTAGCTTCAGTGGGGGCTTCTTCAGTATCGGGTTCTGTAGACCTAAGAAACATATGCTGAAATGGCAGAAGATTTGATTACTATGGGATTAGGGGTGCTATGCCCCCGCCTGATAAGAGAGGCTCAGGGTGTGACCAGAGTTTGATTGTTTTGTGAGGCTTCAGGAGGCTTCAGGTTCTCATGAAGACTTGGCAGGAGTATCCTACTTATTCTGAGATATGATTGATCTGATCCACTCCACTATGCCTCCTCCTGAGGATTTCATTTCACCTGCATTCCACCTGGCATATTTAAGCACTTTCTCAGGGGAGGGCCACTCTTTTGGGAATTCCAGATTCTTGGAATTCCCATTCTAGGCCCTACTATTGCTCTTGTGGCCCTTAGCCTCCTGAGGATTTGCAGATGTCAGAGAAGATGCATTTGATGAGGCTTCCTGAACCCCTGAAACCACCTCCTGCCCTCCTAAACCTGATAGGTATTATAGGGTATTTGTTTCATAAGTATTTGTTTCCTTGTCCCAGGCGATCCAGAAACTATTCAAGAGCCTAGCTTCTTGTTGCCTCTCTGTGGTTGTTTCCCACTCCCAAGAAATTAAAGGCAATAGATTGATAGATAGGGGGAGAAAAAGTATATTTCCACTCTAGCCACATAGAGCAGAGCATTGAATTGTTCACATGTTAAGCTAAAAACATGCTACCTCCTTTCACAATTGAAATCTGGGCGGATGTCGGCAGGAGGTATTGAGTAAAGAGTTGCTGGACTTCCATTCAAGTGTGGTTCGATTGTCTGGTAAGCATTCTTTGTAAGCATTTTTTGATGCTGTGCTGGCGGCCTCCTCGAGGGTGTGGTGGCGCTACTAGTAGTTTCTCGCTTGCCTGGGGTGAGGCATGCCTGGTTGAAGGATCAGAATTTAGCTACATTGGATTTGCGATTTGGATGCTCCATGTGTTGTGTTGTTTGGATGATCGTGGAAGCAGTTTTAAAGAAATGGAGGGACAAAGCTAAGTCTATGCAAACTGTTAAAGATTTTAATTTAGTATCCTGCTTATGATTCCCAGTCTAGGGTTAGGCTTAGAACAGGTCTAGGCAGGGGTCTAGACTCTTCTGCAGGGCTCAAGTGTCCAGGGGTCACTTAGAACAGTAGTTCATCGTTCAGACTTCTCATGAGGGTAGGTCAGTCAGACCACTGGCTTTTCCTTAGCCAGCTGCCAGTACATCTGGAAAATTGGCTCAGGAGGAATTCAACTCAAATCTTTCATTGGGAATTCATTACACATTACTCAAGACAAATGGGTGTATACAATTCCCCACGGTTACAGATTTTATTTCCACTCCTCCCCTTTCTGTAAAGGCATGCCAGACGCTCCTCCCTCCACAAAGAGCTTACATTCAGCCTCAAGTTGTCCAATTGCTCCAGATAGGGCTATTCAGCCAGTGAAAAGGGCCAGAAAGTTTAAAGGGGGATTTTATTCTCATACCAATTAGGGATTCTCCTCAACACTTTGGGAGACCCTTCTCCTCAAATTTTTCTCTCCTCAATACTTTTCAACTTTCTGCTGTGCAAAGATCACTTAATTATAACAACTTTCTCCTGCTGGGCAAAGATCACTGATGGTAAAGGCTAGATCTCAAGGAAGTGCACTCATGTGTCATCAGGCTAAGTCATTATCATCAGATTCAAGTGTTTGCCCTGGAAATTCTCATCTTCACTACTTCTGCATTATTCTTTGCTCTTCTACTTCGCCCAGAGTATTCACAAAGGTCTCTGGCCCAGTGGTAGCTACTTGGACGACAACCTGATCAAATCTATCCTTAAGGAAGACCTTGCCCAGCATCTGCTCAAGAAAAGAAGACCTTGTACAGCATCTGAACATGTTATAAGAAAGCAGATAAGTAGGGTATTCTGTAGAAAGAATAGTCTGTGCTCTAGTACCTCTCAAGATATGCTTCAGCCCAGAACATCAATACAGGCCCCCAGAACAACTTTAACCCCGACAAACAATAGAGTCGTATCTCTTTACTTCCATCAACTATCTCATCAGGGTCCTCGCACACTGTGTCTGACAGTCCTTTCACATTGAAAAGCCTCATCTGGGGCTTCTGTGCTTCCTAAAGCAACTATGGAAGAGGAAGCCAATGGAATCTCAAAATGGGCGGGACACAGCACTGCCAGGATTCAAATAATACATGTCATTCAAACCTTAATCAAAAGAAAAAAGAAGCTCAGCCCAGGAATGTCACCTAAACAAGTGGATTCCCATGTGAACGCCGAGATTTTAACGATTTCCAACGACAGATGCCTTGGGATATTGCTTGGGATGGAATCTAAAATGCAAGTGGATAAGTGGCCAGCCTGCCATCACTGTGTATCTACATATCAACATTGTTAGCAGATGTTAGCAGTCCAGCTTGCATTAAGGGGTTTCAAGGAGCAGGCTTCCAGGGCAGGTGTTGATACAACAAGACAACACAGTCAACACATCCACATCAGGGGAACAGCACGAATACATTCTTATCCTCTATGCAGCAACTTATGATTTTATGGAGACTGCGCGCAAACACAACTTACTCTTCAGTAACTCTTCTGCCAAGCACAGAAATCCTAGCAGATGTGTTACAGGACAATCATGGATCCTAGATCCCAAACTTGAAGCTGTGTTTCAAAATTGATAGTGTCATGGGGAACTCCACACACAGAGATCTGTTCGGCTTCCACCAAACCACCAGCTGCCGCCAAGCAGCATTGTACACAAAGGGGTTTCCACTTGAAACTTCAGTTCGCCTTTCTTCCTTCAAATGAAATTCTTTCCCAGCCTTCTCCTCTACCTCTTCCAAAGGTACTATTAAAAGGCTTCAGAAAAGACAGGCCAGGATGATTTTAAGGATGACACTTTGATAGCTCCAGATGGGTCCCACTACTACGGAGTGGGGTGGCACCACCACCCGCCTTGTGAAGCCCCCATTCATCTATTCTCTCACTCTCATCTATTGTCCTTCATCTCAAAGCTCATCTCTTCTGCTTCAAGCCTCACTCTCATCTCTAACAAACACAGCAGGTCTCACACATGTCAAATAAGTTTCAAATGGTTTTTATGGTCATTAGGAGACCTAGTACAAGGAAAGTGCTGAACAGAAACAAGAGAAATTTTAGATTTTTTATTTTGAGTACAGCATTTGGGAGGGTTTCTGAGCCTAATTTGATGCGCGGCTCTTCAATATTACTCTGAGTTATTGGACAAGTTTTTGTCCTTTCTATATTAAGATTTGCTGCTGAGTTTGGCGCTATGATTGTGACCCACCATTGTTTTGTTTTCGCATTGTTGTCTGCTAAGTTTCTTCTTAGAGCAAAGAATATATAAGATATAAGAGAGAGCCCTCTGCCTGCTTGGGATCTCTTGTTTGTGTTGGAAAACTTACTCCTACAACCTTTGAGCCTGCGGCTACGCTGAATTGAAATACTTGTCATGGAAGACTGCTTTTTTGTTGGGCCATTACTGCAAGAGAAGGTGTCTGAGTTGTGCAGGCCCTTATGGCAGTAGACATTTTTTTTTTTCCATAAGGATAGGGGTATCATTACGATTAACCTTCCTATATGCCAGGTGGTTTCTAGTGTGGCTTTTAAACCAGACTATTCATTTGCCCCTTTACTATACGACCCCCAAAAAAAAAGGGAAAAAGATTTGCAATTAATTCTTTAGATGTACACAGGCACTATATTATTTAAGCAGGACTTGCTGGTTTTTAGGGCAGCAGTTGTTGTTGTTGTTTCTTTTTGCTTTTGAGTTCAGAGGCCTGGCCTCAAAACAAAACTATATTTGGTGGATTGGCTTTTTGTGAATTTTGCATTTTGTTATTCCCATCATGGCAAGGAGATTCAGCTGATTAGGCCCCATTCCACTAGGGTCATGCCACTACAACAGTACTTCTAAGGGGGGTGGTAACCATGATATTTTGGAAGCAGCTACTTTCTGAGTTCAGTGCATTTCTCTAAGCATTATCACCTTCCCATCTACTCTAAGTCTAGGGCTGGTTAACCCACAGCTGTTTGCAAGGCATGTTGGGGCCCGTGCTTTTATGATTTTTGCCAGCCTCCTCCCTGCTTTTGGGATTCTACCCACAGTAAGGACTGCAGTAATGGGGAAGGGAGAACATAGTACAGTTTGTTTTTACTATAAATGTAGATGTTCGAGATCCCAGGATCCTGCTGCCAATTTCCTCCTCTCCCTCCCCTCCCCCCTCTGTGTAGGGGGGTGGGTGTAGGTGAGGGGCGGCTTATCTTTTTGTATTGTATATCTTCATGTCTTGTGTGTTATTTTTTTGGTGCAGGTATTTTGCCTCTTCTTTTAGGATCTCTCTGACATCTGGGGTAAAGAAACTGAGGATATGGTCGTGGTCAAAGATACATTCTCGTACTCTGATTGACGCCAGCGCCTAGCGCCCTGCGTCAGCCCGATACTTATACTCTTATATGGTATTCACTGGATGCGGACTATACCCAATAGTAAGGACTGCAGCAATGGGATCCTCGAACATCTACATTTATGGTAGGTACAAAACTGTACTTTTTGCAGAATGTACAGATTTTTGCCTCATATTTTTGGTTCATTTCTCATGATTGTGGTTTTCTAGCAAATCATTGGCAAATCACTCAGGGTTTACGTCAGAAAGTAATGACTGGCATTTGAGTTTGACTTCATACCCTTCAGAAAATCCATGCTAATGCAAAACCTGTTCTGTCAACTTTCCAAGTTTGTAAGAGCAGTATTTAAAAAGTGTCCCATATTTTTGGGCCTTTTCCCCCATTATTTATGGCTTAGTCCAGGTTTCTTACTCTGTGGTTGAGAGGTATGGGTAAAGATCATAATTTTGGTTTTAGATGTATTCAGAGCTAGGTGATTATTAAGCATCCATGTCTCTGTGCTATTAAAGGTGACGAGCTATGTGCATGAGCTTGGGGAAAAAATCAGCAGAGTAGATGATCGTAGAATCATCTGCGTATTTGACAGGTGTAGTGTTTGGGTTACAGTGATGAAAGTCATTAATAAAGATATTGAATAGTAAAGGACCCAAGATAGAGCCTTGGGTGATGCCTGTCAGAGTGTCAAGGTACGAAGAGGTACAGTTATTCCACTTGACAGCTTGCTGCCTGTTAGAGAGGTAACTGGAGAGCCAGTTGATGGAAGAGGAGGTGAGATTAAGTTGTAAGAGTTTAGACAAATGTACGCTATGGGAAATGGTATCAAAGGCCTTAGATAGGTCTAGGAGAAGGGTGGCTACAATATTTCCAGAGTCGCAAGCGTGGTTGATGTTATTAAGGAGGGACAGAAGGGCTGTGGGTAATACTGTGCCCGGGTCTGAAACCGTGCTGAGTTGGAGTTAGCAGGTGGTAGTCTAAGAGGTAAGGTAATAGCTGCTGGTGGATACATTTTTCAAGAATTGTGGAGATAGGGGAGAGAATGGCTATGGGGCAGAAATTGGAGATATCAGTATTGTTGCACCCTTTGTGTAAGAGAATGATGAAGGCTTTTTCCCAGAGGAGAGGGGGGAACATAGGATTCTTGGACAGAACAATTAATTAGGATAGAGATGGGGAGAGCTATACCATCAGCGGCTAACTTGAAGTTGGAATGTAAATTGTTTGGGGCATTAAAATATGGTTTTAGTTTGTGGAGGAGTTTTTTTTTATAGTATTGACAGGAATGGGTTTGAGGGTGAAAGGAGGGGTGGTGCTGGAGCTGGATGCCGAAGGAAGCGTACTTGGATGTACGTGAAAGCGCTTGTTTGATATATACCTCGAATAAATCTTGTTTGTTCATCATCGTGGAGGTCTCTGCTTGTTTTATCCTGTGAATAGTTTCTGTACTTCTAGTGGAGATCCTTGGATGGTAACTTTCCTGTTGTTCCTGAGATGTGTTATGTATGAGAGTAGTGTATGGAGGTAATGATTTGTTATGGAAAGATGTAGTGAGCTCAGCTGTGGAGTCTATAAAGGAGTTAAATTTAGAGGCTATGATATGAGCAGGGGACCTAGGATCAGGGCAAGGATGGTCTTTTCTGCCAGGACTAAGGAGGGCAGAGATACTACTCCAAAATTTCTTGGGGTTGCATTTGTGATTATTTTGAAGCTTAGAGTAGTAGGATTTGTAATTGGAAGCAATTTGTCTTTTAACTGTGTTACGGAGTTGTTTGAATTCTGTAAGGGAGCTAGGTGTCTTGTATTTTTGGTAGAGTTTCCATGATTTAACGTGGTTATGCATGAGTGTGACTTTTTTCTTTAGAAAGCCAGGGGGCAGTTTTGGATTTCAGTCTTTTAGTTCTGGGTGGAGCTAAGCTATTAAGTATGTTAATGAAGTATTAAAGTAAGTCACAGCTTGGTCTAGTGGAAGAGATTTTAGAGGGTTCCAGTTTGTTTCAAGCAGTCAGAGAAGGATTCAGGTGTAAAATTTCTGAGTTTGCGGGTTAAGATACAATTATGTTGTAGGTGGTGGGAGGAAGGTGAACAGCATATGAAGGCAAGGAGGTGATCACTGAGGGAATCTGGCAGGGTGCCAGTGTCACAGATGTTGGGATGGGAAACTAATATCCAGTCTAGGATACTGCCAGAGGAGTTATGTTCGTTAGGCCTAATGGAAGAATTTATTAATTGGGAGAAATTGTAAAGGTTTATGTTCTGGGAGTTGTTGCCTGTGTGAACAGAAGTCCAGTTGATGTTAATATCCCCAGGTGTGATTGTTTCATTACTTATAGTAGATGAAAACCAAGGGAGGAAATCTTCATGTATGGGGTTGCTGTTGCCGGGTGGAATATATATGGCAGCTATGACTATGCTGTTGTGGTTGTTGATTTTTAGTAGGGCCAGAGTTAATTCAGCTGTAGAGAATTGAAGTATAGGGTTGGTGTAGGGTTTTTTTGAGAGGAAGAAAAAAGTAGAGCTACTCCACCTCCTTTATTTTGTATTCTGTCGTGTCTTATGACTCGATAGTGGGGGGGTAAATTCAGAGTCTTTAAGGTGAGGTTTGAGCCATATTTCAGAGGCTGATACAATGTCAGGCTGATTATTGGAGAGCCATGTGTGGAAGTTTGGTAGTTTATTGCAAAGGCTGTGGGCATTTATTGCAGTGAAAAGGAAAGATTTGTGGAGAGAGTGTGAAACAGTTGTGGTTGACTTGATATTTTCGTTGGCGGTGGGGGGGGGGCAGGGTTTGGGTGAATATCTAAATATCTCCAGACAGAAGGAGGGAGAGAAGTTCAAGAAGATGGGATAAGTGTTTTTTAGGGCTCCCAGATTAGAAGTTGGAAGGGTGGGAGAGAATGGGATATGAATTTTGAGGGAAAGGGACTATATTATATGTGGCAAGAAGCTTTTTGTTAGAGAAGATAATCGCAGGTCTGGAAGAGATATGGAAAAATAAGGCCAGAGTTGAGGGGTTCTCTTTTGGGATGAGTAGAGGTTATATGGAATGAAGAGGAGAGAGTGATATAAGGGAACCAGGTAAGGTGGAGTAGAAGGGAGAGGAATGAGAGAAGACGTATTGTGAATATTGACTTTGTAGATATGGAGTACATAGTTGTGGTGCAGTGTGGAGGTATGCTGTGATGTATGGGGGTAGACATAGGACAGTAGCAGGGTTCTGTTGGACAGGTTAGATGTAGCAGTTAGGGGTAAGGGCGAGCAGTGGGGATAGGGTGGGGTAATTGGAGAGAGGGAGGGGAATAGTTAACACAGAGGAGGTGTGGTGTAAGGTGATAGGCTGAAACTGATGAGGGCGTGGCTAAGTGGATAGAAATATGGAGGTAGTTAAGGTGTGTGGGAATTGGGGGTAGGGTAGGGGAGCAGCGTGAGCCCGAAGGGCGAACAGAGCGGACAGAGCAGTGAAGGACTACTGGTCGAGAGGAGAAATACAAACTCTCAGTGAGGCATCAGCCACTGTTAAGAAAAACAGGCTACAAGCTAGCACAAGGTGAGTGAAATACCAAGTAATAGAGTAGGGGCTGAGTTGTAAAAGTGTACAATTAGAACATTACAGAGGAACTACAGATGGGAGGGAAATTCACAGAGAAAATAAAATTGACTGAGCGTAGTTAGACAACAGTATGGAATAAAGTGCTGGAGATTGAGTGGGTGTGTGCTGCCATCTAGTGGCATAACTATGAACAGTTTATATTGAGAGGAGTTTAGTTAATTAGGGAAGAAAAAGGTTTACTGGGGGGGGGGGGTGTAAGAGCCGGGAGAAGGAGACTGCTTTAGAACTGCTAGAATGCACGCCATGGAAATAACACAATATTTGTCAAAATCCCAGATTAAAACTTAAGGAACATGCATTCAATACACTCTCTATAAGGAGTGGGTAGATGTAGCAGAGGTGGTGTGTATAATTCAGATGCACGTTCTTTTGACTGGAATACTGATTTGGCCACCAAAGTGTTGCTTGTGGACGTACACCCACGTTTAGTATACACGTGCGAGGGGCAAGCACACAGGCAGTCTGCAGCAAACACCTCCGAGGGACAGGGGCAGTAATTTAAAAATCATGGTCATGTTGAAAGGTGAAATTCCTGTTCATCTTCAGCTTTCTAGCAGATGCCTGAATGTTTTGGGCCAAGAGTGACTGGTATTGTAATGGTGACACATTTTCCCACATGCTTTTGAGAGATGTGATGCATTGTTTTGCAAATTTTAGCTGGGCCTGGATGTTTTTCTGTGTAAGAAAAGACTTCCGACTTGCAACCCTACCCCACAGCCCAGACATGTAGAGAATACGGGATATTGTTGTCACATGTAGCATACACCCAGTACTTGCCAGAAATTCTTGCAGCTCCTTCAGTGTTGCTCTAGGTCTCTTGGCAGTCTCCCTGACCAGTTTTCATCTGGTCTTTTCATCAGTTTTGGAGGGACATCCAGTTCTTTGCAACGTCACTGTTGTCTCATATTTCCTCCACATTTTGATGACTGTCTTCACTGTATTCCATGGTATATCCAATGCTGTGGAAATTTTTTTTACCCTTCTCCTGACTGATACTTTTCAGCAATGAGATCCCTTTGATGCTTTGTAAGCTCTCTGCAAACCATGGCTTTTGCTGTAGCAGGCAACTGAGTAAATGTTAGGAAAATACTACTAGGACGGTTGAACTTTATTTGAGGTTAATCAGTCTCTTTAATTGATGGCAGATGTGTATCCAAGTCGACTGAATGCTGTAATTAAATCAAAAGGTGCTTCAACAAAGTTAGTTTAAGGATATGTACACTTACGCAACTAACTTATTTTAAGTTTTTTAATTTTTATATTTATCCCCCAAACAGATTTGTTTTTCAATTGAATTGTACAGGTTATAGGTCACATTAAAGGTGGGAAAAGTTTTGAAATGATTTATTGTGGTCTCATTGTTTATTTCACAAAAACATGCATTTTAACAGGGTGTGTACACTTTTTACTGATTTTTATAAATCATTTGCTAAGCATGAAACATCCTCCTTGTTTTCCTGTCCAACCAGTCTGACACCTTTTGGGGCCAGTCAGTCACTCCAAAACTGTAAGTTAGGACAGGAAAAGCAAATTGGTGTATAGCTTGGACTTTATTCCTAGATGTCAGTGCTGTTTTCAATATCCGTTTTAGTCTACTAAAATATTTCTTATTAAGTTTTATTCGCATTTGTTCATGTTTTATTGTTGATCCATCATCAGATCTCAAATATTTATGCACTCCCTCTTGCTCAAGTTCTTTTATATCACATTCCTGTCCTAGGCTGATTTTTCTTGGTGCTGCAGCTTTCCTGCTTTTAAAGGTTGCTTTTGCACATTTATCAATACCAAATAACATTCTTATGTTATCTGATAAAGTTTTATCACTTGCAGTTGTGCTTTCAGTTCCTCATTTGATGAGCTATGCAGTTTAAAATCATCCACAAAAAGAAAAGTGTTTACACTTTGTTGTTTTCTTGGAACCAAATTGTAGCCATGACCTAATTTGTTAAGTAGACATCTTACTGGATTAAGGGCAAGACAAAAGAGTAACCCTGGAATATCTTTCTTTGAATTTTTATCCCTGGAGTAGTAATTTGTCCTTTATCGTGGCTTAACTGCAGAGTGGTTTGCCACTTTTTCATGGTTGCTGTAGTCTGATCTATCAGTGTAGGGAGAATTTTATACATTTTAAGCGCTCTTTTATCCAGAATGTGGAGTATTGTCAAATGCTTTTTGTAGTCTATCCATGCCGTACTTTGATTGTTCCCTTTTTTAGAGTTCTCCATTATGACTTTAACAACAAATGATTTTGTTCCATGTGACTTTTTTTTTTTTTTTTACCGTTTTCTTCTGTTGCCATGATTGAGTTTTTTCTAAATGACTATAAACTCTGTGGTCATCAGTTCTATTGTATAGTTGTATGTCGTCAGAAGGCAAATTATTGGTCTATAGTTTTTTAGGATAGCTTTCAGGTTCGCTCTTAAGTAGGAGTATTGTTTTTCCTGTTAAGGAAGTTGTCTGCTTAGGGTGCACATATAAATAGTTCTTACTGATGGCTGAATCTGTGTTAATACTTTTAGCCAGAAGTTAGCTACTGCACCTGAATCTGGGGTTTTCCAGTAACAGGCCGTTACTTCATCCCATTTCTTATCTTGTACATTTGATCTTATAGGTTCATGGGTGTTAACTAGGCTAATGACTACAAGGGTCTTTTTAAGCCTAGCCATGCACCCCAAATATATGACAAGTTTTACTACCCTTAATAAGTGTAAACATGGGCCTGGGAGATGAACCATTTACAGGTTACCTTTGTCCATTAGAGACATAGGTGCCAAAGCAGGGATGAATTTCCGGTTTCCCATCCAGTTGTCCAAGTTGCACTTGAATTGGGTTAGGGAGAAACTCTGCTTCACATGGATGGGGAGCCTGTTCCATAAATGGGTTCGTCTCTGGGATATATACCTACCTGTCCGGCAGGTCCTATTTATATCACAGGCAAGGTTTAAGTCTTTAAGAGGTCCATCAGAGTGGGGTCTGACAATGCCCTGTATGCCAGGCTTAGGTCTCCCCTCAAAAGCCTATAAGAGACCATACAGGGATAGAGCCTTGAGGCGGTCTGTATTCTTTTAGTGAGGAACCTATGTAGATGTTCCAGTTGTTGGATATGCCTGGTAAGGTACATACCAAAGGGGGCATTGTACTCTGATAAATGTCGAATACAGTGGGGCAATGACCTCCTTGGACTTGGATGCCATACCTTTGTTTGCAAGTTGCGCAACATAGAATGATTTCCTCACCACTGTAGACAAGTAATGATCAAAGGCTAGATTACTGTCTGTGTGTGTCCCCAAGTCCCTGACTACTGGATCAACTCTAAGGGGTGTGTTGTCAATACCAGGGATGGATGACTTCCCAAAGGATACTGTTATGCATTTGTTGACATTTAGTTTTAGTCCATGGCTCTGACACCAGTTGTTTGTCTGTGTCAGCCCCTCCTGTAGAACATTTGTGTCAGTGTGAGATTCAATGACCACTCCTAATTTGTAATCATCTGCACATTTAGTCAGCCAGAGACCACTGACATTGGCCTTGACTTCTGAGAAGTAAATGCCAGAAAGGAGCGGTCCAAGGACTGATCCCTGAAGGACTCCACTTGTGACTGGCCTCTTTCTAGCGGTAGACTCCCCAATTCTAACTTCCTGGGTCCTGTGAGCCAGTTGGCGGCCCACCACGTGACATGCGGGTTTGTACCTAACCTCTTGAGTTTGTCAACAATACCCGAGTAGGGTATTGTGTCAAATGCTGTGGCCAGGTTAAGGTAGGCAGTAGGCAGTGTGAACAATTTTGCTCTTATCCATTGCTTTGGTGGCCTTCTCAAAGAAGTCCACCAGGTTGAGTAGGCATGATCTGCCCTTGACGAATCCAAACTAGGTTGGGTCCACTGATTGGAGGTTTACTATATCTCTGATCATTTCCATGATAATTCTTTCCATGGCTTTACATATAACACTAGTGAGACTTATGGGTCTGTAGTTTCCAGGGTCTGTAGATGGCCCACCTTTGTGCAGTGGAATGACTGTTGCCTTTCTCCATTCTTGAGGCACAAAGCCTGTTTGGAGGCTACAGTTAAGTAGTAATTCCAGAGACCCTGATAGGTCATGTTTCATGCTATTTAGAAGGAATCCTGGGATATTGTCTGGGCCCATTGATGCAATGTTCTTGTTCTTAGAGAGAGCATTAAGGACCTTTTCCCTAGTGATAGTAAGAGAAGTTATATTTGATGATATTTCCTGAAGGAATGTTGAGGGGGAGAGAGGAGTAAAGTTGGAGGTTTTCTATATCTTTTGGCTCAGTATAGGTGGCTCCATTTACAGTGAGCTCAACACACAATTGTGTATTGCCTTTGAGGTTGCAGACATAGTTAAAGAATGCTTTGTGGTTGTGGTCTTCTTATTCCTTCTTTTACTACTTCTATCCATTTAGAATCTTAGTCATGTTTCACAGGATCTTTGTAGATATTTCTCCAAAATGTATCTATTTCTTCTTTTTTTGTAGTATTTCAATTCCTTTTGCCTTGCTTTCCAGTTCTCTATAAAACATTTTTCGGTCTTCAATAAATTGCTTATTTTGTACTTTTCCTTTATATTTATCTGCACATCTTCTAGGTTTTTCTGCCTGTGCTGATATTTTTAGTTTATTAGTTGCGATAGTGGATGATAAATCCTGATCTGTTCTGATACTGCACATTACTTTTATCATGTCTTTTTGTATTTTTGTTCTTTTGTTCCCTCATCTATACGCTTCTAATGGTGACACCTCTTAATTGCTTTATAATTTTCCATATATGATACTTCTATGATGACATTTGATTTCTCCCCTTCCTTTCCCATACTGCCCTGTGTTTTATGGCAAGACTTTGTATGTTATTAATTTAGCTGCACAGTAACGTATCCTGTTTACTTCTGTTGTATCACATGAATCTCTATGGACAGTCCTAATTACTGTATTCATTTTTTAATCAGTCTTCTAACTTTTTGGGTTTTATTGATTTTTTTGCAGTCTATTTCTTTCATTTCTCTTAATGTGTCTGTCCATCTTTTTGGGTTTTATTGATTTTTTTGCAGTTTAGTTTTTTCATTGCTCTTAATATGTCTGTCCATCAATATTAAAACAAGCAACTATTCTCTTAGATGATTTTCTTCTAAACTGAGGGTACATGTTTTGTTCTCCATTTCCTGCAGGAAGTCTTCTACGTAGGTCGTCTGATTCTCTACTAGTTTTTGATAAGTGGAAATATTTCTGAAGGCAGTTGTCTCTAAATGCCTTGTATACCTGAATAAAGTCTCCTCTTAAATAACTATATGAGAAAGTGATGATGAGACGTGGGTATTCAGATTGACAACAGTCTCACATTTGACCATTCATGTAGCGGCAGTGGTCAGAAAAGCCTTTTACTGTGTTCATCTCGTAAGTAAAGAGATTGCTTCCAGAAAAAAGAGGAGGTTATTGACTCTCTATACTCTTTCCTCATTAGACCAGTAATTGAGTATAAATGCCATGTTTGGTTATGTATCTCTCCAAACATCTGCAGCAACTGGAAAGGCCACAGAAATACCTCATAAAGAGAATCCATGGCCTCCAACACCTGTCCTATGTGGACAGGATCAAATCACTGTCAGTCTACTCTGTGTCGTACAGATTGCTCAGACATGATCTGTGTCTCGCCTACAAGGCAATCTTGGACCCTGCCCTACTAGAGATGCTCCATATCCATAAGTCTAACTCCTCATGCATTACTTGCTCGAAAGGCCTTAATCTAATATGTAACATCAGCAAAACCTGGTGGAGAGACAGGTTTGTTTCCCAGAGGCTGCCTCATCTCTGGAATAGACTTCCCATACACGTCGGAGTACCTCACTGACCCTCTTCAGGCTCAACCTTGATGGGAAATCACAAATTTGTCCTTGGGGTTCCACTTGTATCCCTCATTGACAGGGGCGACGGGCACTGACTGAGGTTTCTTTTTGGGGATAAAACCCTTGGTTAGACTTGTAAGGGCCCCTGGGTCAATAGCCTAGTAACCTCCTATGATCATATGACTGTACATGTGCAGCTGTTTTAGTCTTTCATAACTGAAATTTTTCATATCCATGGATGCCCTTGGTATATTTCCGCTGTATTCTTTCCAGTTTACTTGTGCTTGTTTTCTTATAAGGTTTCCATGTTGTTATCCTATGCTCAAGTTTGTGTCTAATATAACTAACAAACGATGACTTCTTCATTTCTGGTTTTGTAGACTTTAGAAAATAAGCTATCCTTAACCAAATGGTTGATTTGATTAGAAAACCTCAAAGCTATATCTACCCCATATGCAGATCCTTAAATAAAGCTAGAGTTTCAGTCACTGTTTCTTTAAATATTAACGTTTCAGTGTATGCCCCCCAAATCTCAGATGCTTAGTTTTTGATGTATTTATCAACATATTCTCCTGTGCCCAAATGGTCAATTTAATCAAGTTTTTTTGCAGACATGTTTTATCTGTTATACATGTAATCAGTTTACCCATTTTTAAGTCATCTGCATACAGACTGTAGAACACCTCGGTTGTTTATCAGCCTATGTAATCTAGCTAAAAAAATGTCAGTAAGAAAGGCAGCTTTCTTACAGCAATATCAGTCTGTTCTTCACAGTCACCCCCAACATTGGTCCTAAGTAAATTGATTCATAGTAAGGGGAAATCTAATTCACATTATAATTCCTTTTACACATCTCCTGGACCTCTTTCTCCAAATGATCTTGTTGCAATGTCCTTATCTTTTCTCTGTCCACTTACAATTTTGTTTATTTTTGTTTGTCTTCTCCCACGTTTTCCCTACTCTTCTACTTTAAAGGTGTGACTACTTGTGGTATTGAAAATATTCTGAATAAAATGTCCCTGTGACATTCCCCCAACCCTGATTGCGATGATCAGTCATGGTTTGTAAACGCATATGCTGTACATACTCCATCTTCACATAAGCTTATTTGTAATCTCTGTTTTTTAGTTTTCCCTCACATTTTGAAAAATGCCATTAAACAAAAGCACTCGCCTCTTTTAAACCTTTTAAATACTCCAAATTCTAGAGGAAGTTCTTATAGGTTTTGCTTATGATCAGCTGTCCAGCTATATATCAGAGCGCACACTCCTTTCTCATAACCGTCATGGTTTCTGAGCTGAAAGAAGCACAATGACAGCCATTCAGACACTACAGGTGACATCCTAATGGAGCAGATAATCGTAATCTCACAGAATCATTTTTGTTGGTTAATGTAAATCATTTGGTATGGATGTGACTGTACATTTCACTACACATCTACCAGTTATTCTCTATGCAGATGACATGGTCATGTGCAGATCTAACTTAGTCCCCATATTGACCTTGGCAAACTGGATCAGTTCTAAGGAAATTCTTAGCAACCCACTCTGTTAGTCAGTTCAAGTTGGGTTGACTAAAAAGACAGGTTTGGGCATTGGGCACCAAGCCCGCCAGATCTTTCCTGCCACCATCTAGAGAGTTCCTCCAAGGTTTTACAGATCGACATATCCCCTCGAGCCACACGCTCCTGGATCTAAACCTCACCACAACAATAAATAGGACGTGCTGGAGGGGTAGATTCCTGTCCCAGTGACTTCCCATGCTCTGGAACAAGATTCCAATCTACATTAGGCAGAGCTCCTCGCTAACCCTCTTCAAGAGAAACCTAGACGAGTGGATGGGAAACTAAGTTTACCCCAAGGATCACTTCAGTGGCTCTGCTGGACAGACGCACAGGGAACTAATCTAAGGGGGCGGCGAAAGCCAACACATTCCGGCTAGGCTTGTAAATGCCTTCGGGCAGATAGCCTAATACGTACCTATGAACCTATGACCATTGGCTTGTGTTGTTCCTTTGCTGGATAGATAATTTCCGTTCAGGAAAAAAAACTTCCTGTTTAAAAAAATTTTTAGTTGATGACACTTTCCTGCTCAGGAAAGTTATTTTAAAACTCAAGAGTTTGTGTTTTAATGTGTTGTCACAAGACTGTATTATACTTTTAGATGGGAGTGGTCTTTTTTCTGTCAGTTTAAAAGTTGTTTAAAAGTATTTAAAATGCTTTTCTTTAGAGGAATTGTGTTTGAAACACAGTGCCAGCAGCAAAAAATAAAATAAAGTGCATTTCACGTTTTTTTCCAGTGGAAAAAGTGACTTTAAAATTTTACTGGCTCTTGGTGCTTGTTTACCCCTGGAAAGAAGCACCATTTTTGGCTTGACCCTGGAACATACTGTTGACCTTGCAGTAAGTCCTTCTGCCAGTCACAAAAAGAAAAAAAAATAAGCATGCAGCCTTTAGTACCACAGCAGGCTAGTAGTTTGCCTCGGCCACAGGTGGATCATTTTTGCTTTGGCCATTAGTTGTACTTCAGTCCACTCATCTTTTACCTCTGATCCCTCTGATGTAGCACCTTTGGCCAATATGGACAGGAGATTAGCCACGTTCTCTGCGGCTGTTGGGGTCCCCTCAGTGGGCAAAGCAGAACCATACTTAATCAGTCCTCGGAAAGGGAATAGGGAAGGCTTCCCTGTTTTGTCAGGTTTGAGTTCCTTCTAGGGAAGGTCTGTGTCGGAGTTGAGGATTTGTTCTTCCTCTGTACCATTTGATTCTTGGATTCTGTTGTCTTGTACTGCTTCAGAGATTTCTGAATCTCAGAGCCGAATAGTCTGCTCTGATTCTGACAGGATAGGTTCAGAATTGTTTCTACCTCTTGGAGACTCTGCATTAGATAGATTGGCTCTGGCATCTGCCTCTGGATCAGGCCAAATGGAATCCTGGGTTGAGCCTCATTTGGAGTTAGGGCTCTTAAAGCTATGCTTCCCAGATCTGTTTTAAGCTCACCCTAGAGAGAAAACTTTCCTTTTGAGCTCAGATTCATCCCTCCTCCTTGTCCTTCCTCAGCTTCCCAATGTTCTTCCCTCTTCCATATGTTTGCCTTTAATTTCTCCTTTGACCCCTGGACTGGTCTGGCTGATATGGCCTTAGTTCACAAAGGTTCTTTTTCGAGATGATGTATATCAGCTGATTTCTTCCTTTTCAAGGTCATGTATATCAGCTGGTTTCCTCCTTTTCCTGTAGACATTGTCTTTTTGACCACTTCTATGCAGGAAAACTCAATCTGAGGTAGTTCTTTCAACACAAGGGATATGGGTAATTGGAGGAGCCTGAGCACTGGATCCAAAGCTTGAGAGTGGCCGAAAAGTTGCAGCCAAAGACCCATAAGTTGAGAAATAACGGCGACAGAACACAGATTTGTCGTTATTGTGAGTGTATGTGCGTGTATAATATATATGGTAATCATGCACCCCAGAGAAGGTAGCATACTTGCATAATTTATAGGTGTGTACTAGGCTAATGGCTCTGGAGCCTTCACAAGCCAAGAACATAGAAGTGCCCTGGCATCGTGCTGCCCGATGTTAGTTCCCAGTGCCTCTATCAAGTAGAGCCACTGGAGTGATTCCCAGGGTGAACTTTCTATTTCCAATCCACTCATCAAGATTTCTCTTGAAGAGGGCCAGTGAGGTGCTCTGCTTGACATGTATGGGAAGTATATTTCAGAGCATGGGCAGTCTCTGGGTTATGAACCTATCCCTCCAGCATGTTCTGTTGATTGTGGTAATGAGATTGAGGTCTCTGGAGTGTGTGGTGCGGAGGGATTGGGATTTCTTTAGATGTAGCATTTCTAACAGAGCTGGGGCAGACATAAGTTTGTAAGTCAAGCAGAGATCACCTCTTAATAGACTATATGAGAGAGAATAGCTAGAGTTTTTTTGAGTCTGTCCGTCCGTGTAGGACGTGTGCTTAAGGAGTAGGATCCTCTTCGTGAGGTACTTTTGTGGCCTTTACAGCTGTTGCATGTGTCTAATGAGGTACATGCCAAATGGGGCTTTATACTTGATTAGCCTAATGAGGGAAGAGTAGAGAGAGATGATGACCTCTTTCTTCCTGGATGCAAAACCCTTGGTAGTGAGATGTGCCACACAGGACTTTCTGACCACAGTGGCAATGTGGTGGTCGAAGGAGAGGTTGTTGTCAACCTGTGTCCCCAGATCTCTTACAACATCTTCAGTGTTCAGTGTGCTCCCATCGATGTTGTTATTAGTGGGAACGGAGTTTTTCCCAAAGGGGATGACCACTAGTTTTTTGGCATTAAGCTTAAAGCCATGGTTTCGACACCAGTCATTGGTCTCAGTGAGGCCTTTCTGTAGGATGTCTGCATCACTTGAGCAGTTACGAATGGCTCCCAGCTTACAGTCATCTGCGAACTTGGTCAGCCAGAGACCCTCTATGTTGGCCTGGACTTCTGAGAAGTAGATGTCAAACAGGAGAGGACCCAGGACTGACCCATGTGGGACTCAACTCGTGACTGGTCGTCAGTCTGACTTGGAGTCCGCTACTTTCACACTGTGGGTTCTATCTGTGAAGTACAATGTCAAACCAACACCACAAACTGATGAAAAAAGAGATCTGCAGGACGAAAGCACTTGAAACACCCAGGAATCTTCAGCTATTCAGCTTGTTATTGAAAATATGAACAAAACACAGTACCACACTGTAGAAGTTAAGCACTTTTCGTCTGGTACAATGACCAGACTTCTTCAGACAAATAAATAACAGCAGGCACAAAATCAGTTTGTATATACACACTAGAGCACACTTCCCTCCATCCCCTAATTATTCAATTAATCAATACAAAGCAATTAATCATGCAAGTAAGTCTTCTACTTATAAAACTGAGTTAAAAATTCATTCCTTAAGAACAGCTAGTTCATTGCTGGTATTAAAAACAAATACTGAATCTGCTACCATAATATGGCAGCAAACAATTTACCTAAACAGTATCGAAGATAATAAATCAAAACTGGCAAAAAATGTGTTTAAAAACAAAAATTAATCTAATATATATTTTTAAAAATGTTTGGAATTCAAAACTCACACTGTTCATCCCCACATCCACTGTAAAAATTGCCACTGTGTATTTTAGAGCACATTGTCGTAGCAGAATTAACATGACAAAAACAGTTGAAAAAGTAAATGTTATCTATTTAAACTTTTCAGTTTCAGTAAGCATTGTATAGAGCAACCATCATTAATACCAGGGAAATGGCAAGCATCTAAACAAATCTGCCACATCAATTCTCTTTTTTCTAAGATCTCGGGCCACCCCTTATATCTCCAGCTTACACGATCTATCACTCTCTAAAATAGAAGTTATGTGTGGGATTCATTTTAATATGGGCAGCTAATGCATTTTCAACCTTGCTTTTCCTAATGTAGTAAAGGTGCTCATGCACTCACTCCCGCAGTCTACGATCAGTTTTTCCAACGCAGAATGCGGGGCATAGGTCACATTGGGCAAGATATACTACATAAGTTGGGTTACAGTTGTACTTGCCTGACTAGGTCTTGTAGTTGATGTCCCTAATATTAAATGAATGTGCTTACAAAAGTTACAAGATTCACATGTACTCACCCCTGGGTTCTTAATAATGTTATGTTGTTTCATTTCTATAAAATTTTTCAAATTCATGCCTCTCTTGACAGTAAAAGAATGAAATGGACCTAACAAGGTACATAATTCCAAGTTGTTACTTAACAGGTTCCAGTTTTTCTTTGATTGAAATAATGTGGCCACATTCAGGACTATAATATGTTAAAGTAAATGACACCAGTGACCTGTTAACCTTTTGTGTGATGTTCATCCTGTTACGTGATGACGAAGTACCTTGTAATCGTGGTAAATAGAGTCCATTTGATATTTTATACAACACTTCGTCCTCCATTTCATTAATGAGCTCCCCTGGGTTACCTCGCATAAGAAACATGTCCTCTATCTTGTTACATTCTACTGTAAATTTACTGTCAACAGTTACCATCCTCGCAGCTCGGACTAATTGTCCTTTTATTAAAATATTTCTTCTGGTGGGAAGGATAGGAACTGCTGAAGTGTAAACAGGTGTTTGAAAATGTGTCTTTCCTATGTATCCTAGCTGCTAACCCCTTTTGAGAATAATCTTTAAACACTTCAATGTCCAAATAAGCTATGACCTCTGTATTAAATTTGTGTAAAACTTAAGAATGTGATAGTTTGGTTTAAGTATTCCACAAACATTTCACCTTCATCCAGTCTCCCCTTATATAAAATAAGGATGTCATCTACGAACCGTGTATACAGGAAAAGTTTGTCTGTTAAGTGATTTTGTGAAAGAATGTTTTTTTCTTTCCCAAAAGGCCATCACTGAGTTGGCAAACCTGGCCCCACATGGAGACCCCATTGCTACCCCATTTTTTTGTACATATAACAGGTCATCTGTCAAAGGAAAAACAACTTAAAATGATCAACACACGGCAGGTTCAGGTTAAGGCACTTTAATCTTGCAGCAAGGAGACAAAAACATGCTAATACAGAGTTTGTCTAACTAGAATCAGGTTATTCTTATACATTTCTTACAAGACATTGCCTACCAAGCTAACGTAATAAATCACAAGTCCTTTCAATATTATTTCATAGCAGCTGTTTGTCCATGATTTTCTGCTGGCACATCACATTTACAAAAAAAAAACTTCCTAAGAAAAACAACGTGGCCTTGATGACCACCGGTCAGATACAACTTCTCACTATGCAGTGTTACCATCGAAGGTACTATGGCTAATTTGAGCACAAAGCAAGTACAGATTATAGTTCATTTCTTCAAGCAGTCTTTGTTTGATGTATCTTTTCTTTTCCGCAGCTGTGCATGTTCTCATAACACGAACAGAACTGATTGTTCATATTTAATAACATTATAGAAAACAGTATTGTTGTATTCATTCACTATTCATTCATTTTCCTGACCTAGCAGATAATCACCTGCTTCTCAGTAGATTTCCAAAAGGCATAAACATGAATTTTGCTGTGCTAGCAAATACTAGGTCAGAGAGCATCTTGCAATTTCAGAAAGCATACTGCAGTTTGAAAAAGCATCTTATAATTTCATACAGAATTAAGCTGTACATAAAATAGAATGAAATGTGTTAACCCTTTTAGCTTCTAATAAGCACTAAACATATACATTAGTACATATTTTTCTAACATCATCAAACACAGAATAATTGCTTGTTAAAACAATATTTAATAATATGTTCACTAACCTGATCTCACTATCAGGGGCGTCCTTCATGTTCAAATAACGAAGAACATGATCAATACCTTCTTCCTGGGGTGGATCCGTCAGGGACTTGTGTATTTTCGGTAGCCCAAATAACACTAGTGGCCTTGGGGCAGGCATAGTTAAATAATTCAACAAATTCAAGTCTATAAGTTATTCTATAAACAAATCATTTAAATGTTCTTTTATTTTCCTCTGAGCTATGTTGAATTCATTAAGGCTGACTTTGATGCACTCGTCACTATTCAACAGAAGACTCATCTTTTGAATGTACCAATCATGTCCCATTACAACTAGTCTGCCCCCCTTGTCAGGTGTGAAAGTTCTTATAGGTAAGTGACAAATATCTATGAAGGATGCCCAATCATCCCTGTCTACATTCTTAACTTGGTTGCATTTCTCTGAATGCAGTTTCCTAAAGTCAACTTCACATGCTTTCTCAAATGGTGATACCAGTGGGTAGCTAATAGGGTTAAAGGTACTACAAATATAATATTCAGCTGCACCAGTTTGCTCCCCTTTAAACAGCACTTGCAAGTTCAATTTCCTAATGAATTGTTTAAAATACAACATTTTGTGGACAATGTCCATAGATTTAGAAGGCACAAAGGAAAGTCCCTTCGCTAACAATTCCACCACACATGGTTCAGTCTAGCAAGATGTGAAATTGTAAATGGAAAAATCCCCTTGTTGGTTTTTAATAATGGTTACAGGGGGAACTAACTGTTCACTTCCTTCTAAACTCGTTTCTAAGTAAATATCCAACTCAGTGTTCTTATCCTGGATAAACAAAGTTAAAGGTTCCTCTGATATGCTATACTCTGTGACATTGATTACGTGCCCTAGCATCTCACCAGGGCTTATATTCACACTTTTGAACATCTCGTATCCATTACATTGCAAAAGTTAAGGCAAAGGAACATCCATCATTGAATTTAAACTGTTGGGTACAGGAATACTTAATAGTACAGCATTCACAGTGTCATATAACTTTGACCCCTCCTTATTTGTTAAAGGGGGCCAGGGAACTCCACTTTACGGCTCTCCATTGTGCATACATTACATTGATTTATCATTGCCCCTTCTGAATCCCCCATCCCTACTATTACTGTAGTTTCCCTATTGTTCAGCTCATTAAAACATAATACTGTATTTGTAATGTTTGTAACCTCGCTGAGGTCGTACTTAAACAAGAATCACTCATGTTAAACAATTCAAACCTAGAGACATTTCTTAATAACGTAATGTCAGTCGAAGATTCCTTGTTAGTTAACAAGTCGCTACTATTATACACCACACACAAAATCGGAGAAACAAAACATTCCAACTCAGTAAAAAAGATTCAGTGAGGAAGCAGCCAGAGTCCTTAAATGCACTAACCGGTGAATTAACAAGATTCATATTAGTCAAATTGTTCATGTTTACAGTACCTGTTGCAATTAGGTCTCTTTCCAATTCCATCCCAACTTCAGAAAGAGTTACCTGTTTTTCCTGTTGCTGTTTTTCTGCTGCTGTTGGCCGTTTCTCCCTTTCTGGCCCTTGTCTCCTATAGTCACTTGTTGGTTGGAGCCTTCTTGCAAAAAAAAAAAAAAAAAAAGGTCCTCGTGTTCAGCATCCATTGCTGTATTTGGAAAATCATCCAATTGATCTAACTGCTTCCCTGGCTGTTCTGTCCGTTGATTCTGAGTGTTGGTAACTGCTAACGTCAAACATGAAGATGTCATGCTCCACTGGGTTGACCCATTCTGGCTCTGAGAGTGGGGGGTGGGGGTAGGGTAAGCTGTATCACTAGAATAAGCTTGGATATCCCGTTGCAGTTTTTTAAGTTTAGTTAATCTTAATTTGTAAACATGTTTGTCAGTGCTTTCAAAGTATCTATTGTAATCATATTTGTACCGAGGGAATTCCATGGACTCACATATACGTACATTTATAACTTTGGTTTCATCATTTAGACAGTTTATCATACAAGTGTAGTGCTTACTAATAAGTTGCATTAGTTTGAAACCATGCCTATTAAACAAATCAGTTAAGTCTTTGTGGAAGGGGGAGCCTGGAATGAGACCTGTAAGGTATTGCCAGGATCTCAAACCCTTAGGAACAATTCCTTCCTTTAGTCATTTGTTGAAATAAGCAATTTCTAACTGTAATTTCTTGATTTTGAATAGTTTAGCATCTAACAGTTTCAAATCAGATGCTATTGACATAGACCCTCCAGGAGACCTCTCAATGAGTCCAAAGCCATCATTAGTAGTTTTATTAAGCACAGGAATGGTATTTAACCATTTTGAAACATCAAAGCAGTCAGGATGTTCACCATTAGAATGCAGAGTCTCAGAACTTGGTCCTAGGGGGATATGAGTAGTCTTACCTCTTACTTGGGAAGTGTCAACCCCCAAATTCGGATTGTTTGGCGACAGTAATACAGTTGGTTGAAGCTAAAACAGTGTCTAAACATTCTGTCAGTGTCCAAATGTTGGGAAAAAAATGGCTATGAGCCTAGTAAGATTCCTAGCTTTATGTTGACTTTCCTAAGTATTGTACAGATCCTGGGAATCGGTGCTAATCCTGCTGGCCATCAAACGAAGTACAAAGACAAACCAACACCACAAACTGATAAAAAAACAGATATGCGGGACAAAAGCACTTGAAACACCCCGGAATCTTCAGCTATTCAATGAACTAGCTGTTCTTAAGGAATGAATTTTAACTCAGTTTTATAAGTAGAAGACTTACTTGCATGGTTAATTGCTTTGTATTGATTGATTGAATAATTAGGAGATGGAGGGAAGTGTGCTCTAGTGTATATATGCAAACTGATTTTGTGCCTGCTGTTATTTGTCTGAAGAAGTCTGGTCATTGTACCAGACAAAAAGCGCTTAACTTCTACAGTGTGGTACTGTGTTTTGTTCATATTTTCAATAAAGAGCTGAATAGCTGAAGATTCCTGGGTGTTTCAGGTGGTTTCGCCTGCATATCTGTTGATTCTATCTGCGAGCCAATTTCCAACCCACCTAGTGATATAGGAATTGATGCCTAGGTTGGTGAGTTTATCAATAATTCCTGAGTGGGGAATGGTATCAAAGGCCATGGCCAGATCGAGGTAGGCTGTATGAACTGCCTTGCCCTCATCCACAGCTCTGGTGACCGACTCAAAGAAGTTAACTAGGTTGAGCAGACATGACCTACCTTTCGCAAAACCAAATTGCGTGGGATCTAGAGTTTGGAGATTCTCTATATCCTTGTTAATTGGGTCCATGATGATGCGTTTCATAGGCTTACATATCAGACTCAGACTCATCAGGCTAATGGGGGGATGATTCCCAGGGTCTGTAGTCGCTCCCCCTTTATGGATAGGGATGACTGTAACAGTGCACCATTCTGTAGGGACGGGGCCTGAGGTGAGGCTGTGATTGAACAGGATACACAGATGTGGTGCCTGTTCACTTTGTAGTTCATGTAGAACACATCCATGGATATTGTCTGGTCCCATGGAAGCTATATTCTTGGCCTTGGACAATGCAGCTTTAACCTGTGCTGCAGTAATGGTGGGTGCCTGGCATTGCTACGGTATTGTGATTGGTCCTTTAGGGGGGAGAGAGGGATAAAGTTGGCACTGAATCTGTCAGCCAGAAAGTTGGCAATATCTGTTGGCTCAATATAGGAGGTACCATTGAGCAGTAACTCAGAGCAAGCCTGGATATTGCCATGGGGATTATTGATATAACTATAGAAAGCTTTGTGGTTTTTAGTGTCTGCCACAATTCTGATTGATCAGATATTATACTAGAGGCAAGAGCATGTGATTATGCCTTACTAGACTCCCTTTGGCTTGTGTGGAAAGGAACACACACACATGTAAATTGTTCCATTCTGTTCTAGTTTGTGCAGTTGCCTGTTTGAAATTCTGGCTTCCTAGATGTTCATCTGATGCCCCACTTCTCCTTTGGCTTGTGTGGAAAGGAACACACACACATGTAAATTGTTCCATTCTGTTCTAGTTTGTGCAGTTGCCTGTTTGAAATTCTGGCTTCCTAGATGTTCATCTGATGCCCCACTTCTGAGGTTCAGTTCTTTAATAAGTTCCCCCTGAACAAATGTGAAGGCTCATGCTTGTTGTCACTTTGTCCTGTTTGTGTAGATTAATAATGTTTTTGATGTTCTTCATGTTTCACTGTTGCAGTCATCACATTTGGGTTATCACTGTAAGGGTAGCCCTTGGCTGGCCCGAATACCAGAGGCTTAGTATTTGTGTCGGTTGCTGTCACTTCAGGACTGACATCAGGTCGTCCGTAGTATAAAGTAAGGCAGCTGACGCCATTACTTCAGTCTTTCTTGCTGTGGAACCCGAAGCAGAAGCAGTTCGCAAGAGTGCCGGTCTGCCGCTACTTGAGTTGTGTTTACCGAATTGAAGTTGAAGTCTTCTAGAGCTAAGTACCCTGTTGGGGATCCTTTTTTCTTACATTAACTGAGGTGGGCCTTGTAGAAGGCTTTCCATACAACGGAAGCAACATGGTGGTCAAAAGTCAGGTTGCTGTCAACCTGGGTGTCCAAATCCCTTACGAGTGATTGCATGCTTACGGCATTGTTATTAATGTGATAATTTGTGGGGACATCACTCTCCCTAAAGGGGATGATGATGCATTTTTTTGTATTCAGCTTAAGTCGATTTCTCTGCGTGAGACCCTCTTGGAGGATATCCACATCACTAGAGGAACTGATGACAGCACCCAGCTTGCAATCATCTGCGAACTTGGTCAGCCATAGCGCACTGGTTTTGGCCTTAATCTCAGAAAAGTATATCCCAAATAACAGAGGCCCCAAAACTGAATGGTATGATGCTTGTTACAGGTCTACTGCTTCAGATGGCTTCTATTTTGACTGCGTGGGTTCTGTCAGTGAGCCAATTGCTACCCATCTGGTAGCATATGGATTGATGCCTGGTTGAAAAAGTTTCTGTTATACGTGAGTGGGTCATAGTGTCAAAGGCTTTGGCCAGGTCAAGGTAGGCAGTGTGCACCGTCTTCCCCTCATCCATGGCTTTGGTGACTGTCTCATAGAAGTCGTCCAAATGTAGCAGATGGGACCTCCCCTTGACAAAGCCAAACTATGTGCAATCGAGTGTTTGGAGGTTGCCAATGTCCTTGTTAATGAGGTCCATGATAATGTGTTCAGTGGCCATGTAGATCAGGCTAGTTAGGCTGATGGGTCTGTAATTTCCTGGATCGGTGGACACTCCACCTTTGTGTAAAGCGATGACAGTGGTTGTCCTCCACTCATCTGGAATGAAGCCACTGCTCAGGCTTTGGTTGAGTAGGGTGCCTAATGTTGTTTCAAGTTCCTGCCTGAGTTCATGTAGGATACAGCCCTGGGGTGTTATCGGGTCCCATGGAAGTTGTATTTTTTGCCTTTAAGAAAGCAATGATGACCTGTTCCCTAGATATAAGGGGAAGGGGGCAGGTACTCAGGATGTCCTAATTTACTGATGGGGGGACAGAGGTGTAAAGTTTTCGCTGAATCTGTCAGCCAGCATGTTTGCTATATCTACAGCATTTGTATATGTGGTGTCCTTGACCACCAATTCTGAACAGATCTGGGTGTTTTCTTTGAGGCCGTGGACATATGCGAAGAAGGCCTTATGATTGTCTCTAGTTGAGATGGCCAGTTTGGATGTTCTTTTGTCCTGTTGACATGGTTATCCCAGGAGGTTAATGGCAGTTTATGAACTGGTGTATATTATTTTTAATTTTGCAATGTTTTTGTTTGTTCTTTAGATTTATTTACATGTAACTGGCAAACAAACATTTCTAAACAGGCTGATTTCAATTATTTAAACAATTTTTAAGTGGCCATAGTTAGATGCTCCAAAGTGACTGTTAAGGTAGAATTCCAAACTAAACAAATTTTGTGACTTTCTTACATTTCCAATTTTCCTTTGTCTTTTTCATCTTTTTTCAATATAGTCCAGCTTTCCTTGCTGCTGGAATAAACATTTTTAGATAAACTCACTTTTTATCTTGATTTTGTTTTTCCCCCTCACTGTGTGAAATAACTAATTGAAGTAGAAAGTCTGTACATTAGGCTCTTTTTTTTCCCCCACCTGTCTGGGTTATTGCTAAGTTTCTTGTTCCTGATTTACCACTCAAATGTATTTAATCAAATTGTGGATCAACTTATCAGTTTTTGACAGCATATCTGCTGCTTCTTTGGGAATTTTAAGGAAACTTCTCAGTTCCCTTCCATTTATCCTTTTGGATCCCCCTCCCCCTCTCGGGGAGTGTAATTATCTTTAACAAATACCTTCTAAGTTTTGTTACAGGCAACTTCTCCAATTTTATGCTCTCTCTGTTTTACTTTTTCTGGTTGTCTCTCTGGAATTAATAACTGTGATGCCTTACTTCCAAATATCGGAGCTCAGCTTGCATTAAATTTTCAATCACCTTAATGTGTGCATTTTCATATTTAAGGTCCTTTTAAAAGGCTAGAAAAACCGAACACGCAGATATAAGAAAGGAGAAATTCGGGACCTTGCCCCATCATTTGTACAGAATCCTCTGAGGCCATCTAACATGAGAAGTCATGGCTTTTTTTGCTACTTAACCCCCAGAGTGGGGTTCATTGAGGAAATTGGCTTGCTCCATTGCCTCCTCTTGTTCTCCTCTTATGGACATCCAAGAAAGGATCTTGTTCTGTCCTTTCCTTTCTTCCCATGTTTCTGCACCATTTATTGCAATGAGGATTTGTCCTACAAGATAGCTCAGAACTTTGGTTAGTGTAACTCAAAATGAACAAGGCACCATAGAGTCAATCACAGAATATAGGTTTATTAGCAAGTCAAGGGGATTGACCAAATTGCAACTGAGAACTCAATTTATACAGTTTTTGTAACGTAACACCACCTTTCTATTTACAACAGATTATTGGTGCATCATTCAAGGGAGGTGTTAGAGTGAGGTTAAATGATATTGAGACTAGTGTGTATCCTAGCAGAACATGTGGTGTTGTTTTCCCACCCCCTACTCAGCAGTGTCCCCTTGTAGCTACCGTAACAGTAACTCACCTATGCTATCTGAACATTTCACACAGTCACTAGGCCACATAGGCATACCACGATTGTTTATTCCATCAATAAAAGCAAAAAAAAACAAA
This sequence comes from Protopterus annectens, assembly GCF_019279795.1. Taxonomy (NCBI): domain Eukaryota; kingdom Metazoa; phylum Chordata; order Ceratodontiformes; family Protopteridae; genus Protopterus; species Protopterus annectens. The sequence continues at coordinate 527,900,746 of NC_056741.1, forward strand.
TGGGGGATAAGCGCTTTTGGGCTCTAAGACCCTTCTTCAGATCAAGTGCAAGTAGCAGCAAATGCATATTTAAATTATCTAACTACCAATAAAAATAGTCATTCCTGGAGCCAAAAAATACATCCAATCATTGTATTAAAATTAAACTATTCCAGAAAATAAACGTTCTTATTGGATATGATACAACACTCAAAATATGCATCTAATGTTGTTGTTCTTTCACCAGTCGTCTACATGCATTCATCATTTTATCCAGTCAAAATTAGAATCTAATATCCAATGCCGAATAGCTATGCAAACCTTGTTCTAGGACAATAGGAATCTAGGTATGTATTTGAAGGTAACCCCTATCTGTCAGCACTGAGGTTTTACAAAAGATTTTTGACATGTTTTTATTATGGAGTGATACAAAGGAACAGCTTGAATTATTTATCAAATATCTAGAGACAACTATGGAGTTTTTGAAGTTTACAATGCATTACTCAGAAACCTCCATTGACTTACTAGATGTGAGACACTACATAGATTCAAGAGACAACATAAATACATGCATCTGTAAGAAATGGATCTATAAAAAGAATGCTGGAGGAATAACTTTTTATATAGAATGAGTATGCATCCCTTGCACATGTTCAAGAACATTGTCAAAAATCAGATCATTTGTACATCCAGATTACATATTGATGATGCACAATACAAAGAATCTGTATTTAAGATGAAGCAGAATTTTGGGAATAGAGGGTATAAAATGAAGGAAGTTGAGAAACTGACATCCAATCTAGAGACTGTTAAGAATGATACAGGTAGACAATTTCTTGGACAAACCATGACTACATGAATGGAACAGTGTGCCGATAATAAGAGACAAATTATTGTTACTTGTGCCCATGATATTCATCACATATGTGAGGTGATTAAAAATAATTAGAAGATCTTGTAAGCCGACCCTAACCTTGAAGAGATAGTAGGTGATGCACCTGCGTATACATTTAAGAGGAATCGTAATCTCAAACAATATCTGTGTTATAAAACTTTATTAGAAGAGAAGGTTAGATGTATGAGAATTGGTACCTTTCCATGTCGCATGTGTTCATCATGTAAATATATTTCTATGAAAAATTATTTTTGGCATCCAGTTATTGGCAGGAAATATTCTGTTAAGACATATGCAGAGTGTAAAACCAAACATGTGGTATATATTGCCTGCTGCAATTTGTGACATTTTATGTTGGGAAGACTGATGGACAATTAAAAGAATGACTCAAAACGCGAGTGATATACTTAATGATCCAAAAAGCCCCTTGATTAGACGTATCAGTGACAGTAAGGATCATTGTTTTAGCTTTACTCTGTTACAAATAGTTTGTGTCAGCAACCCAAGGTAGTGATATATTTACTAGAACTGAGCATGAAGAAATGAAATGGGTTTTTGAACTTTAGGCAGATAAATATCCTGGCCTGAATGGGAATGCATCTGTTAAACCTGCATTAAAAAGACATAGACTATGTAAAGAATTATAAGAAGGCTTTATTATTTAAGTTTTTATTACTTTTTAATTGTTCATAGCAATTGTGTTTAGGTGGGTAATTCATTTGTATTGGTTGTTTTAGGTGACCCTGTATTATGATAGGATCCAGCATCTAGCAATTTTATAGGCTGATACTGGATAAATTTCAGCCAGTTATTATTCAATAATTGTACTTTGGTTAAATAATCTTTGTGATATGTTGTTATATTTACTTTGACATTATTGATTTTTATAATAGTATTGTTATATATTTTATATAGCAATATTAGATGGAATACAGCATAAATCATTTTCCAGATGCATTAGATCTTTTGTTATTATGGTATCTTTTTGTCTGTGATTATCAAGATTTTTTATTTTTATTTATTTTACATTTGTTGACCGGGAAAGTCCGACTAGGTTCCACAGATCCTGTTTTCAGCGGAGGCCCGGGGAGAAATGCTCCAGAAGCATTTGACTAACATGATACTAGCTTTATATGCTGGTATATTTAGATGTGAAATTTTGCTCCTATATGCATCATTACATCATCCTGTGTTTGATTGGTATCAGTAGTTTGACGAATGCTTCTATTGGTTTAGAATTGTATGCCTTTTACTGACTGAGCAGTTTAGTGGCTATTATTGATTGGTCATATAAAGACATTATTTATTGACTATGTAGATGTTTATGAAATGTATTGTTTCATTATTATGATATTATGTTTTCCACTTGACTATGATTGGATGGTTTATGCATGGTTAGATAGGCTAGTCTTGTAAGTATATTAATTTTTGTGTTGGTATGCAGTGGTTATTCTATCACTTTTAGATCAAATATAATTTATTTAGCTCTCGTCAGTATTTTCAACTGTGATTCTTAGACACCAGATATGCCCTGTATATTTTTTATACCATTTGATGAATTTGACCAATAGACAGCAACATGTCAACTATTTCAGTTATTTTTATTAGTTAAAGGTCATTATTTTTTAGGAAGGTTGATTAAATATGTTATGTGTAGCGGTAAATTTTACTGATTTTACTGTTGGTTTTCCTTATGGTCATATTGTTTTCATTCATTGGTTGTTATATGGCTTATTATGTTGATTTGTGTTTGTTAAATGTATATAATCTTTTAAATATCTTTTTTGGTGCTGTTTTTCTGTTTATCAATATGTGAGTGATCTTGGCTATTGACACCTCTTATTTGATCACATTTTATGTATTTTGTATGTTCATTTTTATTTTAAAGTATGTGTTTGATAGTAAGCGATCAGTGTCTCATTTGCAGCATTACAAAACTGTACCACACAAAAGGATACAAAACTAAGAAACTTGAAGTAACAGTGCTATCAAAAGATGCAGCCGACAATATTTTTAAGCGCTTTCAATCACTTTAATTTACGTGACCTTCCTCAGAAACAACATATAAAATCAATCACTTCCTTTTATAGTCTTATACAGGAAATTACATCATTACTAACAATTAAGCTACTTATAAATATTATAAATATCATATAAAGCATATATTATCATGTGTGATAAAAACCATTGCTTACAACTCCATGTTGTTACCTGTATGTTAGAAAACATTTTAAATTTATGGTGTCATTTAATCCTGGGTGTGTATCAGCTCCCAGGTATAATTGCCAATATGCCTCTTTGCATTCTAATGTGTTGTTTAAATCCCCAGTGAAACTGACATTATCCACTTTGTCCAGTACAAAGAATTCATATTTCTTAAATTCTTTGCACATGATAGAATGTCTAAACAAAGCATTTGACTTGTCCTTTTTCTTTATGGCCAAATTATGCTCATAAATACGTCTTTTTAAATTTCTCTTAGTTTTCCCAATATAGTATTCTTTACATGTCACACAAGTTGCTGCGTAAACAATCAATTCACTATTACAATTGTAATAGTGTTTCGCCCAAAAAGTCTCTTTATATTTCCCTAAAGTGATAAATGAAGTGTTACTTATGTACCTACACTGCCTACAATTGTTGCAACTATAGGTTCCTTTCTTTATTGTACATGCTCTGGACAATTTTTGTGTCGATGTTGTTTTATTTTCTAACATACTTTTGATGTTGGTAGTCTTTTTGAACGTAAATCTAGGACATTTATTTATTTTATTTATTTAACATTTGTTGACCGGGAATGTCCGACTAGGTTCCACAGAGCCTGTTTTCAGCGGAGGCCCGGGGAGAAATGCTCCAGATGCATGTCTTTGGAATGTGGGAGGAAACCGGAGTACCCGGAGGAAACCCACGCGAACACAGGGAGAACATGCAAACTCCACACAGAAGGCACCCCAGCTGGGAATCGAACCAGAGAACCTCTTGCTGTGAGGTGACAATGTTAACCACTGTAGAGATACACATATACGTGCACACACACACACACACACACACACACACACACACACACACACACACACACACACACACATATGTATATAACACGTACACGTGTGTGTGTGTGTGTATATATATATATATATATATATATATATATATATATATATATTGCAAACCGCAATTAATGTGAAACGCATATAAATACAAGTCATACCTGTGTATTTGTTGCAAACATCTGTACAGTGGAGAGTCCTACCATGTCTCCCTAAGACCATAAGTATCTACTCCAGCAACAACACCCACATTCACTACAGCTCCCTGTGTCTGCTGGTTGTCACCACACGCACATTAACAACTAAACAAGTTGTTTAATGTATAATGTTATGTGGTCACCCATCAACAATGCAAACTGATTTTGGCCACAGGCTTGCCCATGAAAATGTGCAAACACACACATATGCCCAAAGTGGATACTGTTGTCACATAGCTGGGCTACAGAAGTGTTATCTGACTGCTAGGCTACTAGATGCAGATGACAGTAAGAAGCAGTGTGACTCTGCAGGCCTCCCAGGCTGTTCAACACAGGACTTGTTTATGTCCTCTACGATTAGTTCACCTGAAGTCATTTATAATGCACACACCATGGCTCAAGTCTGCTCTAAGTACTGTGATCTAGTGTGTAAGACTAGATATGTAGGGGTTCTAATCTCGCTGTAGCCCACGTGGGGTGTGTGTGTGTGTATTTGTATATGTATATTTTTCCCCAAAGAGCAAGTGTGAATCCCACACTGATTTCAAAACTGTTATGGCTTTGCACCTTTTTGCCCTGGTAGTTGATGCAGGCCTCCAAACTCTTGTCTTCCATAAGGCGTGCTGATGTCATCCACCATAAGATTACCTAAAGCCATTTTAATGTCAGACTTGAACTATGGCATATACATTAAGTACTGTGATATGTAGTCTGTAAAACTAAATGGGCAGGGGTTCTAATCTCCCTCCAACCCACTGTGTGTGTGTGTGTGTGTGTGTGTGTGTGTGTGTGTGTGGTGTCCCTCCAGAACAAGTGTGAATCCTGCTTGGTTCCTCTGCCCAAGCAGAGATTATTGGAGAGGACCCTGCCCACTTTAATTTTTGCCTCTGATCCCTCATTTATCCTCCTAATCAGCCCTGTAATTTTATCAGGGAATGCAAAATGCTTCCATTGCTCTGCTCATAAAGTTCCAGCTTACTCTATCAGATGCTTTCTCTGCATTAAAATTCACCAACAATAGTGGTATTGTCTTACATTCTGCTGCCTTCTGGATCATCGATGTTCTGTTAATGTTATCGAATGTTTGCCTCCCCTTCATAAAATCATACTGATCCATTTCTGTCAATTCTGGCAATACTATTGCCATTTTCGTAGACATAAACACTTTATAGTCATGATTTTAGTATTTAAATGGGCCTGTATGAAGCTGGATCTAGGTATTACAGCTACCACCACTTTCTTCCAGGATTTTTGGCACTTCTCCTTCTCTTAAAGCACTGTTAAACAAAACCTTCCAGATCTTTATCAGTTTTTATTCCTGCTAGCTTCCAGACTTCTGGAAAAATACCATCTGTTCCTGGGACTTTTCCAGCAGATTGGTTGTGCATCATCATTTTTATCTCATCTCCTCCTATCCTAACTGTTAGTAATTGAGCCTTCTCTACCTCTAACCTTGGCATATTTAATTCTTCCACAAACATTTCCATTTGTACCTTTTCTTGATTTCCATATTTCTTTACTTTATACAGAATTTCATAGAATTTCCAAAATATTTCTAATACTTCTACAGGATCCCTTGTTATCTTCTGTGTTATAGGTTCCCTAAGCTTGGTAATAAGGCCTTTCTACTTTGTTTCCAGAGTTGTTGTTCTAAAAGATTTTGTGCTCCAGAGCTGTCAGAAACAGATGCTTAATAGCAGTCTTTCTAAACTCATGCATATCATAGAGGTAATCACTTTTTTTCTGTTTAGCATTCTGCAATTGCTCCTTTTGTTCTGTGAGATACCCGTTTTCCAATACTTTAATATTTGTCAGTCCCTCTAAGTAATTCTTGTTACTTCTTAACCATATGTCCGTTTCTTTTATTTCCACCCTTTTTTAAATTGCACTTTAATTTTACCATACTCCCTATTTTCAGAAGAAATTTATATCTACTGTAATAGCTCCTGAATAATTTTTATTACCCATTCCTTCAATTCCTCTCTTTTCAACGGATAGGTGGGAAAGTGCCAGTGTGTCATTGTTATTTCATTACCCTGTGTTTTTATTTTAGTTATTAGCGCATGATCTGAAATAGTTGTTGGGTACATATCAAGACTTTCAGTTAAATGCACATGTTCTTGTGAAATGCAAGTTCTTTCTAGCCGAGTCCAGTTTTTGTATATTGGTGAATAATATGCAAATTCACTCTGGACTCTGAATTCTGAATTCACATTTTCCATGCCAAATATTTTTATACATTTCTTTAAAGATCTACCCTCCTTTCTTATATTTTCCCTTCTGGGCCCCTAGACACATCTTCACTATTTCAAATCAAATTCCAGTCTCCACCTAGAAGTATAATATACCTTGCTGAAGGCTGGTTATTTCTCCCAGAATTTTCTTAAATTCCATTATAACAGGTTTTGGTGGAATATAAATACATGCCAGTGTAATCCTCTTCCCTTGTCAGTAGCCCTTTAGTGCTGTAAATCTACCATTTTTGTCTTTTTTTATCCTCTTCTGTTACTATTGGAGCTCCTCTTGCAATTAATATAAGTACTCCTGTCTTCCTTTGCCCCAGGTATTCCACTGAATAGCCATCCTGAAAACCTTTCTTTATCCAATTCCTTTCTTCCTTTCTTTCCAGGTGTGTCTCCTGCAGCTTAGTTATTTGCACTCTACATTTTTAAATATAGTTCACTACTCTTTCTTTTTTGTATTTGTCTGTGAGAGCATTAACATTTAAAGACATTATAGAAAGCATCATATTTTTGAGAGATTGCCACCTTTTATGTATAACAGCTTTTTTTGTTAAATGTCTAGTTTCAGCTTTTATGTTACATGCATGTACTGTTTGGCAAGTTAAACTTCTTCGCAGTTGTTTCTTGTCATCACCATGTGAGCCTATGCCACTTCTTACAGAAATCTCTATTTTTTTTAATTGAAAACCCTCAAACTAAACACACACACACACACACACACACACACACACACACACACACACACACACACACACACACTACCCCCCTAAAATTCATTAACTTAATAATAGCACACACAGCTATGTACATCTTCAAATATTGAAGTTTTGCCCTCCTAATAGGAACAAATGCCCCAAACCAACAGCCATACATGCAGACTCGAGCTAACCTAAAAGAAAAGTTATCCATGCTAAGACACATTGTATAGCCTGTGGTTCTTTTAAGTGCTGTGTGGTTTTGTCTTGTCTTTATAGCTCTCTCAGCTGGGAAAACACTTGAATGCTTTCTGAAAACATGTTCTCCAAGCCATTTCTCTTTCGTAGCTGCTAGAGACATGAGAACCAGACACAAAACTGTTTACTAGAAAAAAAGCCTTATAATAATTAATGTTCTTTTCATTTTCTTGCTTACTCTTAAAAAACTTGTCACTAGATTAAGTTAATGGCCTTAACACAGTCCTTCCCTTATGCATGAATGAGAAAAAGCACACTAAGTTTTCTTTTGTCTTGCTCTTTTAACCAAATCTTTTTTTATACTGTTGCCTGCATTTCTTAAAACTGAACAAGGAGAAAGAGAGAAGAAGGGAGAAAGAAACAGAAAGAAAAAAAAAACAGGAGCACTTATTTGCCTTAGTATCCCCATTACATTTAAAAATAACTGAAAAAAACTTTATAACATGCAAAGAAATCCATGCACCAATTAAATAGTACTATTAAGAAAAAAATGTTCTACTTAGTTAACTTTTCTCTCTCCTCTTCTCCTCTCCCAAGTATTTTTCCAAACATTAATGACATGAAGTAGCGCATATGCTTTAGAGTGCCCTACAAGTTTAGCAAAGTCCAAAAGAGTCCAATATTTCCAGATTTTCTTGTTCTGTCATGTTTCACAAGTATAATTATTGCTTTGTAATTCCACATTTGTCAATTTCCAAGTTACTGATTTGATTCTCTAAACGTTAATGATATGAAGTAGGGCATATGCTTTAGAGTCTCCTACATGTTTAACAAAGTCCAAGAATGTCCAATATTTCTATTCTTGTTCATCTCCTTTTCCAAACCCTGTCTCTACTTCATTTCCAATGTACTCTTGATTCTTCTAGTCAGCTGTTGTGCTTTTTCCCCCCTCTCAAGCATTTTCCATTCAAACACTGGAAAAGGTTTCACTGGCACAGTCTGTCTGGTCTTTATTACCAGAATAACAAGAAGCAGAATCTTGTTCTGTTTCCAGCTCACCTTTAGTTGGACAAACTTTTGTATTTCTTCCTTAGCATCTGCTTAATGAAAAAATTATTGTGTTCCTCCAGGGAAAAATATTTTGAAGATAGCTGGGTGCAGCAGTTTAAATTTCATTCCTGTTTCTTAACGTTCCCTGAATAATGGGATACATTTACTCCTGTTTTGCTTGGTGTAGAATTAGTAGTCATTCTCCTCAAACACTCTGTCTCCCATTTTTAGTATTTTGTCAAAATCCAATCATTCTGCTGGTAAGATTGCATCTTTACTGTTAAAGGTCTAGGTTGTTTTCTTATAGCCAGGTTTAGGGCATACACATGATGTGCCTTTTCAATTAACAATTCTTGTGGAATGCAATCCAGTTGCTTATTTGTGTTTTCTTAAAAATTATGCAGTCTGTTCCTTCCAATTTCTTGGATACAGCAGAAAATCTCAGATTTTCCTTACGTGCTCTGTCCTCTAATTCTGTTTTTTTTTTTTTTTTATCTCTCTTGTGCAGTCTCATATTCAGCCATCCTTTTCTTCATTTTGACCTGAGTTTTGCAGTTTTATCACCTTTTCTGAATATCTGTTTAAAGCTTCTTCCATTTTTCCAGCCTTTTATAATTTGAGTTGATATACTTCATCAGTGTTTCATTTGTTTTAGTCAGGTCTGTGTGCAGTTGCCTTATACTTTCCTCTAGGTTACTGGAAGTCATGTTTGGAGCTTGTAGTGCTTTTTATTGAACAGCTACAGTACTTTTCCCAGTCAGTGCTTTTTCTTTTTTTGTAGCTGATTTTCCTTCCGGTCCTCTGAATTTTTTCCTGGCATACAGACAATGCATTTACTAACCAGTCACTAAAATTTAATTTCTCTGCTAAGTCTCTGTTTTCACAATGGGAGAGCTAGAATTAAGCTGTTACTCAATGTCCAGCCATCTTGGAAGTTCTCATCTCTGCATATTGTTTGCATGTTACTTTTGCATACAATACAGTATGTTTCACTCTTTATCACATATTTTCTTTCCTGGCATGTCTTAGATTCCATTTTGGGAAGAGCCTTTCTTTATCTATTCAAGGTAGAGATGTTCCAGCTGCTCTTTCTGTGGTTTTCCAATCCACGCTAGGTATCTTTAAGGGAATTTCTCAGGATTGTGGGGTATATGACATCCACATTTCCCATGTTTTGCCAGGCTAGTCTGCAGATGAGGAAAATGCAGTAGTACCTCCGGTCAGTCTGAACTCAACATTTTCACCCTTTCTTTTCAGATCCAAGTTTTGGGGATTGTAAGAAAGAAGATTCCTTTTTGGGTAGGCCAGATCTGTCTCTGTCCAGGTTTTCCATTCATCCCGTCTCCTACTCTGTCTGTTACTAGAGATGCATCAGGCCTGGATTAGGGAATGGTTTCCAAGGGTGTGAAAGTGAAAGGTTTGTGGAACTTTCTTAACAGATAGTTCAAAGCACATAAATGTCAGAGAGATGATGGCATTGGTTAACGTTTTGAAAGCTTTAAATCATCTGTGGTCCCCAGGGCCTCTGCATGTTTACACAGACAACACCGTAGTCATATGGTATGTAAACAGAGGGGGGTACCAAATCTTAACTCTCTTTGCAGAGTTGCTGCAATAACTAGAGAGATAGGAGCATGGCTCACTTTTGGCTGTCTAGGCTTCATGCATTCTATCTGAACAAAGGTGACTGCATATAAGTTAAGCAGAAATAGGATAGACCCTCAGAAATGGAAACTTCAACCTGGGATCTTCCATGATTTGATCCAGCTGCGGGGAAATAACTCAAGAAGATCTGTTTCCCTCCTCTCAGAGCAGGCAACTAACAAAAAAAAAAGTTTTGTTCTAGCATACCTTGCAAACAAGCCTGGAAGATGGATACCTTTTCATTCCTATGGGCAGAAATGTTCCTTTATGCTTTTTCACCCTTTCCAGTGATTATCCAGGGTTTTTTCAAAGATCTGGAAGGACTTTGCAAAAATTTTGGTGGTGACTCTTTTGTCGCAGGCAATAGTGATTCTCCCTTTTCAGTCTAGTCCAGGGCAATTACCACTGGCTTCACCACAGACAGGAACTTACTCACGCATACACCCTCACCTGGAAACTCTTCAGTTGACAGCCTGAATGATAGAATTTTATCCTTTTAGGCATCCTTTTGTCTGAGGACATCAAATATGTACTGAAGGAGATGAAAGTTTGCTTCTAGGAGTTATATTTTTGGTGCCAGTCCAAAAACCAAGACTTTCTTCAGGCCTGGCGGTCTCTAGTTCTTGATGTTTTATGCAAATTACTGTCCTCTGGCCTTTCTTGCTCGTGTATCAAAGTGTGCACTTCTTCCAGGATGGCTGCATACTGATCAACAGCTTAACTTAAGCTCTCCCAGTATGAAAACAGAAACTGAGAAAAAGTGCATCATTGAAACCATTTTGGGGTAAAATTCATTTATTGGCTAGTAAGTATACTGCCTGGATGTTAGCAAAGAAATAATTTGGAAAACCTGAAATAAAATAAACCAAAACCAGTTTAAGTGGAAGCACTGTCTGGGAAGCATTCTGCAGCTGTTCAACAAAAGCAGTTTAAGCTTCAGCTTTAGTTCAAGAGATGGCTTCTAGTAATTTAGAGGAAAAATAGATGTACTCAGAGGTGATTAAAATCAGTTAAACTTGGAAGACATATATCAGCACAAATAACAAATGGCTGGAAACAATAAGCTTTAACTAGCTGTTCAGATGAACCGATAAAGTTGGAAAAATCGGAAGCTGAAATGAAGAAAAAGCTGTCAGAGTATGAGGCTTCTCAAGAATAGCTGTTTCAAAAGTAGTAGAGTTAGAAGACAACTTAGAGAGAGAACTTGATTTTCTGCTGTACCATGAAACTGGGAGGTACAGACTGTATTTTATGAAAGCACAAATAAGCAACTGGACTGTTGATGTTCTTCATGTTTTACTGTTGCAGGCATCACACTTGGGTTATCCTGCCAGGGGTAGCCCTCAGTTGGCCCGAATACCAGAGGCTTAGTATTTCTGTTTGGTTGCTGTCCCTCCAGGACTGATCTCAGGTCGTCAAGTGGTATAAAATCAGGCAGCCAACACGATTACATCTGTCTTTCTTGCCGAGGAACCTGAAGCAGAAGCAGTTCGCATGAGTGCCGGTTGGACGCTACCTGGGTTTTCTTTTCCGAATTGGAGTTGAAGTCTTCTAAAGCTAAGTACCCCATTGGGGATCCTTTTTTCTTGCTCTAACCGCTGTCAGAAAAAGTTAACAATTGTCATGCCTGTGGAAAGCAAATACCACACCGAGACTTCCATTCTTACTGCGTCACCTGTTTAGGCACAGATCACGACGTCCTCACTGTCGCTTTTGTGCTTTGTTCAACTCCAGAACTATATTAACTCCAGAACTATATATCATCAGGCCCTTATTGTAGCTAGATATTTTCACTCTCAGTCTTTGAATTCTGATATGGCTTCGGTAAGCCATTTGACTACCGATCTTCCGAAAAAACATAAGGATAAAGACAGAGACAGACCGCACAGGTCCAAAACTGCCGGTAACGCTTTCACTATGCTAGTTATCAGTTCTCCAGTCCTCAGTGAGGTGCTTTCACAGCCCCTGATGCCCGCTTCTATGGATTTGCAGGCAGTTACCGAGAACCTTTCAGAGTCCCGTATGCAGCGAGACATTTCTTTGACTAAGGATCCTGCGGATGTCTGTACCTTGGATGGGTCCAGAGCCACTGAGCAGGCACCGGCTTCCAAGGAAGTACTTCGCACTACCAGTGCTTGACGCAGACCAACGACTTTTTTTGCATTTTCAGTTTTTTTGTAAAACTACCGACTTTCTAAGGGCCAGGGTACAAACTACACACAAAAAAAAAAAAACTATGATCCCAAGCTCAGGCACCTGCTTCCTTGCCTCAATCTCAAATTCTTAAAACAGCGGAAGACCTTATTATGCTTATTAGAGGAAGCTAGACTACCCTTTCCAAAACATAGACTCAGGGAATTCTTAGATTTACCACAGCACAGACCTTTGGCCATTCCTCCTGTCTTGGATGTTGTGGATGATGTTTTTATGGAATCCAGTTTGACACCTGACACCCTTCCTCCTGCTCCCAGGAAACCTAACGGGTACTACAGAGTGCATGACTCTCACAAATTCCTTTTCAAAGATCCTACTGCTAACCCAGAAGTCATCTCTCAAGGACCTAAAAGAATTAAAGCAGCCTCAGCTAAGAATCCCACCCCCTCAGACAGAGATTCCCAAGCTTTAGACAGATGGGGTAAAAAAATATATACACCTCTGCTACTCTTGCTATTAGAGCATTAAATTGTCAGTTCCACATGCTGAAATATCATGGAACTCCTCAAACAAAAAATATCTTCCTTTCCTGCTTGTGCAGAAAATAAAGAATTACAAGAACTTATGCATTCTGCAAGTCATGTTACTAATAACACCTTTTGCAATGTGGCTTTGATGCCCTAGAAGCATCTTGCAGGGCAGCAGTCAGTGGTTCTGTCCTTAGAAGGCATGCTTGGCTTAAGGAGCAGACCTTGCCAGATCCTGTCAAATCCAAATTATTGGATGCACCATTGAACAAAGACAATTTATTTGGCACCAAGGCAGAAGAGGTCTTAAAAAAGATGGAAAAAAAGCTAAATCTATGCAGATGGGTAAAGACGTCTTACAGGTCCAGCCTCTGAGGTTCAGTAGGCATTGCTCCTCCAAGCACTGGTCCTTTCCTGCCCCCTCCAGGCCAGCTCAGCCCAGACCCAGGGAAAGCAGACCCCCCCCAGACAGCAGCCCCAGGGAATGCAGAGATCTAAGCAATGGAGTTCCTCCTCTTAAAAACAGAAAGTGCAAAGCCACCCCCTTATGGTAAGAACTCACAATGACTTTACACCTCCACCCCTTACCTCTGCCCACCTGCTTCTGCTCCTAGGAGGAAAACTCTCCTTCCATGCAAGCAACTGGGCCTCCATTACCAACGACCGATGGGTCCTCAACATTATGTCCCAGGGATATAAATTTTATTACAACACTCTGCCAACCCCAAAAGGGTTCCCAGATCTTCCTCCAAACCAGAGGCCAAAAAGCAAGTTCTTTCCCTGCTCTCCATGAGGGCAACACAGCATGTTCCTTCAGAACAGATAGGCCAAGGTTTCTATTCCAGACTCTTCCTGGTACCCAGAAAAGAGGGTAGCTGGCGCCCAATCCTTGATCTAGCCAGTCTAAATGCCTTTCTAGTGATACCAAAATTCAAAATGCTCACCCTACAGCAGGTTCCTATGCTTTCCAAGGATGCTTGGTTAGCCACCTTAGACCTAAAAGAGGCCTACTTACACATCCCAATCAGGGGATCTTGCAGGAAATATCTACGTTTCAGGTCAGGATCTATGCACTTTCAGTTCTCTGTGCTTCCCTTTGGCTTATCCACTGCTCCCAGAGTTTTCACACAATGCCTGGCTCCAGCCATTGCTTTTTGCAGACAAAAAATATTCAAATTTACCCCTACGTAGATGACTGCCTGATTCAGGCAGACAGTCAGGAAACGCTGTTATAGCACCTGACCTTTGTAAAAGAACTACTGACCTCCCTGGGATATACTGTCAATGAAAAGAAATCAAAACTAGTCTCCACACAAAAAAAAATTGTATTCCTGGGAGCAAGCCTGGACACAGCATCCCAGATGGCATTCCTTACTCCAGAAAAACAAGCCTACCTGACAGACTACTTCTCTTAACTAGCCACGAGGACCCAGTTATCTGCATGGAAAATCCGTCAAGCTCTAGGGTTCATGGCCTCCTGCATTCTACTCATTCCATATGCCAGACTGCATATGATGAAACTACAATGGTACCTAAAAAGCCTTTGGTGTCAACACTCTCAGGACCTGGAAACTATCATATCAATGATACCTTGTCTAAGGAAAGTTTTTCTTTGGTGGACAGCAGCATTTAACCACAAGGGACTTCCCTTCTCACATCTCCACACCATCCAGACCCTCTTCACAGATGCATCAGACTAAGCCTGGAATGCACACCTGGATGGCTAGTGCATTCAGGGCCATTGGAGCCCAAATCAAATACATCTGCACATCAACCAAAAAGAGATGCTAGCTATTCAGCACATCCTGACAGCTTTCAGACCCTTACTCTCCCTGGGGCCTCTACTGATCAAAACCGACAACACCACAGTGATGTGGTATATCAACAAGCAGGGAGGGACTCGCTCTTATCCTCTCTGCAGGTTCGCCATGACCCTTTGGCACACGGCCTCAGCCATGCAACTACACCTGCTAGCACAATTCCTCCAGGCTCCCTAAACTCTCTGGCAGACAACTTAAGCAGAAACCTGCTAGACCCACATGAGTGGCAGTTAGACCACAGAACCTTCACCCTTTTAACCCAGACGTGGGGCACCCCGAAGGTGGACCTTTCTGCCTCCCACTACAATCATCAGCTCAGCAAATTCTGCACCAGGGAACCTCACAGTAAGGCCTGGAAAGTGGATTCTCTATCCTTTCAGTGGGTAAACCTCTCTGTCTATGCATTTCCCCCCTCTACCACTCATTTCAGGGGTACTGCTCAAAATAATGGAGGAAAAACTGAGGGCAATCCTGATTGACCCAGACTGGCCACGCCAGCACTGGTACCCACTGCTGCACAGCCTGTTACCCCTGCCACCATGGCACCTACCTCAGATATCAACACTCCTGACCCAGAGGAATGGAGAATTCATGCATCCCCAATTGCACATCCTGAACCTGGCAGCCTGGCTTATTCCCTGATCTCTCCTCAAGCTGCCAGCCTAAGCAAACAAGTTTTAGATGTTATACACAAGACCAGGCACCCAAGCACTAGAAAATCCTATGCTGACAAGTGGAAAAGGTTTTGCACCTGGATCCAGGCTAAGGGAGCCAGAACGACATAGCCCTCCCTACCTCTCATCCAGGATTACCTAGCAAACCTACTACACAGGGGTCTATCCTTCTCATCTATTAAAATTCATGCCTCTGCCATCTCTGCTCATTATAGCACAGAGCCACCTCTCTTCTCACACCCTCTCATCAAACAGTTCCTAAGAGGGGCTAACAACTTAAGGCCACCCATAAGCTTGGGACCTTAACTTTGTGTTGGAAAAGCTCACCCTACCTCCCTTTGAACCTGCAGCTTCAGCAGTGTTAAAATTCCTCTCTTGGAAGACAGCCTTGCTTCTGGACATCATTTCAGCTAGAAGAGTATCAGAGCTACAAGCACTCATGGTTGTAGAACTCTTCATCATTTTCCATGCTGACAGGGTCTCCCTCAGGACTAACCCATCCTTCATGCTTAAAGTGGTGTCCAGTGTGGCTCTCAACCAATCCATTCATTTGCCCACCTTTTTTCCTAACCCACAAAACAAGGGGGAAAGGATTCGGCACTCTCTAGATGTGCACAGACAACTCAGATTCTGTCTGGACAGGACTAAATCTTTTAGACAAACTGTACAATTGCTAGTCAGCTTCACAGCAGGGCAGAGGGCAAGGCCATAGTCAAACAATCTCCAAATAGATAGCACACTGCATCCATTTCTGCTACAAACAGCATGGGAAACCATCCCCAAAGGGGGTCAGGACACATTCCACCAGGGCAACCTCCACCTCTGCAGCTTTTCTTAGAGGGGTTCCCACCAGGGACATCCTGGAGGCTGCAACATGGACATCTGTTCATACTTTCACCAAGTATTACTACCTGCCTATCTTCTCCAAATCCAGGGCAGGCTTTGCCACCGCAGTCTTGCAGGGCATCGTAGCCAGCCCCCAGTCTTCTTGACTGCCTCCACCCTTTTCTTCAGCTTTGGGAATCAACCCAAGTGTGATGACTGCAACAGTGAAACACAAGGAGCGTAGTACAGTTGTGTACACTTACCATAAATGTAGATGTTCGAGTGTATTCACTGTTGCAGTCCTGGTCCCCCCCCCCCTCCATCCCCCTACTCTCTCTCTCTCTCTCTTTTCCTCTCCTTACAGGGAATTTTTGGTATTTACTTTCTAATGGTGGTGCTCTTCCACCATAACCTAGCTCCCAATTTGGGGGCTCCTGACAGGGCAAGAAAAACTGATATAATGGCGTTGGCAGCCTAATTTTATACCACTGACAACCTGATTCAGTCCTAGAGTGACAGCAACGGACGTAGAAATAATAAGCCTCTGGTATTAGGGCCAACTGGGGGTTACCCCTGGCAGGATAAACCGTGTGTGATGACTGCAACAATGAATACACATGAACATCTACATTTATGGTAAGTGTACACAACTGTACTTTTCACAGCAGGATTTGTTAATTGAAAGGGCACATAGATTGTATGTTCTAAACCTGTCTGAGAAAGCAGCCAAGGCCAATGTTCATAAAAATGCAGTCATACAAGCAGAAAGAGTTGATCCTGACAAGAGAGTCTCAGAAAGTCAAACTAATAAAAATTGGAGAGAGAGTGTTAGAAAATGATTATTCACTGTACACCAGCAGAGGAGAAGCAAATTTAGCCCAGCAATTATAGAATGTTGAGAGTGAGGAGTGAGATTTAAGCTGGCGTATACATCTGTCTTTAGCGGATTTTTTCCTGGAGGATCAAAGTCATTTTTTGATGCAGAACAGGCAAAGGATGATTTTTATGTGTCTGATGTTGTCAATCTTCATTTCTCCTTGACCTTTGAGAATACTGTTCAGATCCTCGGAACCGGCTCAGTCGTTGCACAGCTCACGCAAGCCAAAAACTCTTGAGCAAAGAGTCTACCCATAATACCCCTCTTCATATTACCTCAGATTTCATTTGCTGCTCTTGTCTCAGGATGCATCAGCCAGATTATATCACAGCTAAGTAAAATTTTTGTAGTTTTTTTCCTGTTTAATCCCATATTTTCACACACACACACGCACACACACATATATATATATATATATATATATATATATATATATATATATATATATATCTATATAATATGTGTGTGTGTATATATATAAAAAAAATGTGTGTATGTATATACACACACATATATATATATATATATATATATATATATATAAAATGCATATTTTATATATATGCATATATATGTACGCATATTATATATATATATATATATATGTGTGTGTGTGTGTGTGTGTGTGTGTGTGTATATATATATATATATATATATATATATATATATATATATATATATATATATATATATATATATATATATATATATATATGTATGGATCGATCAAACGTCCGAATCCATAACCACCGAACATACTTTAACCGAAAAAGCACTTTCATTAAAGCTGGTCAATAAAAAAAAAAACACTTCATTTATGTGTGCCCCCCCCACCCCCACACTTTAATATTCTCCCTCCGAGACTGCACTACAGTGCGGAAAAGGGAATTTTCCCTTATCCGCACCGTAGTATGGCCTCAGCAACAGGCATACTTACGCGAAAGTGCTTGTTCGGTGAAAAGCACTTTCGTGCAAGTATGCTCGTGCTTAATGGATTTGGTCGTTTGATACATATATATGTGTGTGTGTGTGTGTGTGTGTGTGTGTGTGTGTGTATATATATATATATATATATATATATATGTGTATGCATATGTGTATATATGCACTGTAACTGGGAAAAAGCCGAAAGAAGAAGAAGATTATATATATATATATATATATATATATATATATATATATATATATATGTATATATGGGTCTACTGTAAAAGACCGATAATCCACTTGTTCGAAAATGAACAGTGGATTCTCGGTTACGCGAAAGTGCAGTTCCGCGAAGAACGGTTCAGTGAACCATTAAGGAAAACAGGTACCAAAGCACACTACAGTGGGGAAAGGGAATTTAAGTGTTTCCCCACTGTAGTGTGATCTCGGAGTTGGTATATTTAAGTAGGGGTGTGTGGGGGCACAGCCCCCACATGGGGGAATGCAAGGGAGCTTGCCCCCCTACAAAAACAATGTATCTGAAGTAGGAGATTCATTTGTCTGCAACCTGTGGGTTATGGATCCGATATCGGATCCGAACCGGTATGGTTTACCAGCTATGGATCCAAGCTATCAGCTCCTCCCCTCACCCATAATGCCCTGCTCTACCCTCATGACCTCAGATCTCGTTTGCCGCGCATGGTGACCAGATTGTTTTTCCAGCTCCTTACATCCTGATGGACAGGCGCTCCAGGAGGTTCCTCCGCTTCCGGCTGGGAGCCAGTCACTACCAGTTCCTGGTCCTTCCCTTTGGTCTCACCACAGCCCCCAGGGTGTTCACCAAAGTATTAGCAGTGGTAGCGGCCCACCTGAGGCTTCAGGGGGTGCAGGTCTTCCCCTACCTGGACGACTGGCTTCTTACCGCCCCAACAAGGCATCTACTACTATTGGCGCAAGACTCCTTTCTCCATCTTGCTCCCTTTCTGGGCATTACAATAAATACAAAGAAATCCAACCTGGCACCCACACAGCTCTTAGATTTTATAGGGGCCAGGTTAGACACAAGGAGTTTAAAAGCCTTCCTCACTGCGGACAGAGTTCAAAATCTGCAGCTCCAGGTGCGGGCCATTCTCCACTCAAGTTCTGTTCTGGCGGAGTTGGTCCTGAGGGCTCTAGGGTCCATGGCGTCTGCTATAGCACTTCTTCCTCTTGCCAGGCTCAATATGCGCATCCTCCAGTGGACTCTCTTAGTACAATGGTCATACCTTGCTCTCCCTATGCATCATCCCATTGCGATCAGCAAGGCTTGCAAGCGGTCCCTCCTGTGGTGGCTTCACTCCCCAGATCTCCACGGAGGCCGCCCATTTTGTGCTTCTCCCCCTCTCGCCACGGTGACCACGGACGCCTCCCGCCTCGGGTGGGGGGGCATTTTGGGCGGACCGTCCAAGGCACGTGGAGCGATTCAGAGACCTTACTGCATATCAACGTTCTAGAGATGAGAGCAGTGCTCTTAGCGTTGCTAGCACTTCAGGACTTTCTTCCCTTGTGAACAATTGCTATTCAATCGGACAACATGTCTGTTGTCTGGTACATCAACAAGCAAGGGGGAACAAGGTCTTACCCCCTTTGTCGAGAAGCCATGAGAGTTTGGGAATGGGCAATCTCCACCAACCGCTTTCTAATAGCAACGCACATTCCGGGTCGGTCCAACATCCTGGCGGACAAGCTCAGTCGCACCATTCTGACCCCTTACGAGTGGTCTCTCAATTTTCAAGTAGCGGAACGCATATTCGCACGGTGGGGAACTCCTTCATGCGATCTTTTTGCCTCTCCCTCAAACACCAAGTGCGACAGTTTTTTCGCTCTGATACCCCCTCCAGGAGGTTCTCCAAGAGACGCTCTGGTGCATGCTTGGCCACCCGGTCTTCTGTACGCTTATCCACCCTTGCCTCTGATGCTCCAAGTTCTTCAGAAAGCCTCTCGGGTGGGTTGCAGAATGATTCTCATTGCTCCGTTTTGGCCTCGACAGATCTGGTTCCCCTTTCTAAGGTCTCACTCGGTGAATCCTCCTTGGATTCTAGATCCCATTCCGGATCTGATATCCCACCCATCCTGCATATCTCCTCCGAACCTGGACAACCTGAAGCTGACCGCTTGGCTGCTCCAGTTCCACTCTTGATCAGGACTTCCGGTATTTCGTCACCTGTTAAGGCAATCCTGGTGGCAGCTCATAAACCGTCCACTAGGAAAGTCTACCGCAGCAAGTGGAAACAGTTTTCTTTGTGGGCGGAGCGGCAAGGCCTGAATCCCTTCACGGTTCCTCTCCCTTTAGTGCTTGACTTTCTAACCACTCTTTTTAACGATGGTGCCAGCAGTTCCACAGTCAAAGTACAACTGGCGGCAATTTCTCATTATCACGTTGGTCATGACTCTAGTCCACTCATGTCAGCCAAGTTGTGTAAAATTTTCCTTAAAGGTACTTTCCTTCTCAGGCCCCCTGTAAAACAAGCGGTTCCTCCTTGGGACCTCTCCTTAGTTCTCCAGGCCTTGACCGCCCCCCCCTTCGAACCAGCGGCTACGGTGGATTTCAAATTCTTGTCTTTCAAGACAGCCTTTTTAGTAGCCATTGCATCGGCCAAGAGAGTTTCAGAGCTTCAAGCATTATCAGCTAAACCTCCTTACTTGGTATTTCATCCGGACCGTGTTTACCTCAGGACCAACCCGTCCTTTCTTCCTAAAGTAGCTTCTGAAGCAAACATTAATCAATCCATTAACCTCCCTGTTTTCTTTCCTAAATATGAAAACAAAGGTGAATACAAGCTTCACTCCTTAGATGTTCATAGGCAACTTAGATTTTATCTAAGCAGAACAGCTGGTCATAGGCAATCCGACCAGTTGTTTATTTCCTTTGCTAAATTTAATTTGGGCAAGCCAATTTCTAAAGTTTCTCTGTCTCGCTGGATTTCACAGTGTATCTTATTGGCTTATCAAGCTTCAGGAAGGCCCGCACCGGAGGGTGTACACGCCCATTCAACCCGGTCAGTATCTACCTCGGCAGAGAAGTCAAACAAACAGCAGAGAAACAAACCAGGAAGTAAATGCACACACAGCCAGGAAATGGAACAGCTTGTTGTAAGTTCACCAAGGCAGATTCAGTAAATCCAGGTAGGCACCAAACGAATTCAAATAATTCCTTTATTCAGAACCACAGAATAATAACACACAAGCGCTTTCGCTCAGAGGAATTCTGAGCTTTATCAAGTGATATCTACCTCGGCAGCCTTTAAGGCTAGGATTCCTCTAGATGATATTTGTGCAGCAGCCACGTGGGCTTCATCTCATACTTTTATTTCCCACTATAAGTTGGATCTTGCATCTAGGGGTAGAGCATCATTTGGCTCCGCGGTGCTCCGGAATA
This sequence comes from Protopterus annectens, assembly GCF_019279795.1. Lineage (NCBI taxonomy): Eukaryota > Metazoa > Chordata > Ceratodontiformes > Protopteridae > Protopterus > Protopterus annectens. The sequence goes on from NC_056741.1 coordinate 527,921,919, forward strand.
TCCTTCCATGATGGCCGCCCAAGATTCAGGTAGCTGGGGACTCTGTCCCACAGGTTGCAGACAAATGAATCTCCTACTTCAGATTTAGAAGTTATGTACTCACCATAACGTTCCATCTGAGTAGGTGTATTCATTTGTCTGCAACCATCCCGCCCTCCTATCCCCTGGCCTTTCAGTTTCCTGCATATTATGTGTTACCCTTTTCAGGGTGTTCTTGCTGTTGGCAAACTCGATCTGAGATCATGAGGGTAGAGCAGGGCATTATGGGTGAGGGGAGGAGCTGAGAGCTTGGATCCATAGCTGGTAAACCATGCCGGTTCGGATCCGATATCGGATCCATAACCCACAGGTTGCAGACAAATGAATACACCTACTCAGATGGAACGTTATGGTGAGTACATAACTTCTAATTCTGTCTTCTTTATCGGTTTGTTGAACCGATGTTCATGGAAGTGCACTTCCGCGTAACCGAGGGTCTACTGTTTATTTTCGAAAAAGTGTTTTCTCGATTTATATACAGTAGACCCTTAGATAGATAGATATATATATATATATATATATACACACACACACACACACATGTATATATATATATATATATATATATATATATATATATATATATATATATTTATGTATCTGTCTATATATATATATATATATTTATATATATGTGTATATGTACGTGTGTGTACATTATATATATATATATATATATATATATATATATATATATATATATATATATACACACACACACACACACACATATTCTGTATCTGTACTTATACTCACCTTGTGTTTTCTTCTAGTTTCAATCACATTGCTTTGTCAAGTGAGTGTGCCTCCTTTTACCATACAGTATTCTTTCCCTACCATCGCTGGTAAGACTTTTCTCTTTCTCTACCTCTTTAAGTAATTTTGGACTGAGATTGTTGGTAGATTTCTTGTGTGTGTGTGTGTGTGTGTGTGTGTGTGTGTGTGTGAGATTGCTGTCTGACCTTTATTTTTTGTGCTTATCAACATGGTGGATAAATCGAAAAGGAACTACTGGATGCAAGTGCCAGGATTGTGGACGGAGGATGCCAAATTATGATGGGCATTCTTCCTATGTGTATTGTTTAGGCCTGGCTCCTCACCAACATGACTGTACTTTTTGCCAGGCATTCAGTAACCTGGCCTTAGTCGAAAGAAAAAATGAAATTAATATTGAAAGGTCCAATTAAGTCCTCTTTTGAGGAGGCTGTGTATCCAACACTGACACGTCCCCCTCTAAATCTGATCTTGGACTTGAGAAAAGTCAGTCGGTGCCAACGTCTCTTATGCCTCCAGGTGCCAACATCTCTTATGCCTCCAGCAGCAAAGAATCATAAGCCTTCCTCTTCCATTATTTCAGCAGAACCGAAGGCTAATGTTAGGAAACTTTCAGAACCGACTACCTCGGCACTGTGCCAGTCACATTGGTACTGATATCTTCAGCTTCTCTCTCAGTACAAACTCCACCTACTGAGCTTCCACAAATATTGCAACCTCCATCGATGCTGAACATGGACATAGTTACCATACCCAGGACAAGGTATTCACCCTCTATTGACCTCTTGGTGAGACAACTCCAGAGTCTTTTTCATGACAGACCAAAATCCCCTTCAGGGTTATGTGTCCTTTCCTCCAGGAGTCTAACTGAAGTAAACGTCATGAGGTTGGTGGATCAGCTAGAGGCCAGAGGTGTCTCTTCCCACATCCCACTCCATTCTGGAATTGGGGCATTTTCTCCCAGGACTCCGCCAAATCTTCCTCCTCTAACCTCCTGGAGGGCTTAGAGCCTACGACTCCAATCTCTCCGGTTCGAGCTGCTGTGGTGCCGACAGCTTTTTCCTTATCTGTTCCAGGATCTGCCTTGACTTCCTCGGTTTCCTCGGAACTGACGGACTCCTAGGGCCCTAGCTCCTTTGTCGCGTCTGAGGGTTCCAGATCAGCTCCATTTTTTTATTCTGAGTCATCCTTGACTGTTGGAACCTTGGCTGAAGTGGGCTGTAGATTGTCTCTTGCTTTGGGGGTAGGTCTCTCAGAGAGGGGTGTGAACTCTATTCCAAGGTTGTCCTTCTTGGTTCTGGACTCCCATCCCTCTTCGGGGGGGGGGGGCTCCTTTCCAGGTAATGGAGAGGACATTGGCCTCTGTGGGCTCTCAGCCTGCCCTTTCTGTGTCGGAGTTTTGTCCCAGGACTCACTCTTGTTCAGAGCTGCTACCGGCCTCCATGCCCAGACAGTGAGCACCAAAGCTGCAAGATACCCCTGCACAGGGCCCCTCTTAGTGTTCCTCAGAGATTCGCACTGAGGAGCCACCACTAAAAAAGATGTGTCCGAGGAAACACTTGGATTCCCATGAGGCATCTGTCACAAAAGACATGGTCACTCCTGGAAGATGTCTCCTTTGGAGACATTCTATTGATTCTGAAATGGGGGTAACTGGAAGCACAGAGACCCTGCCTCTGAGGAGTCTGTGCACTTCACCTGTCTACTTCTTGGGTGATCCCTCCCACTGATTGTCTTATTAAATTGATTGTGCAGTGGGCTTGGAAAGCTCCTGACTCTGTAGAGCCAATTCCCTGGAGACCAGATGAAATATTCTTTGCTCCAGAACACCAGCACTAGGCTAAGGGTTAGCGGTAGATGCTGTGGTGTTGGCAGTGACCACCAAAAAGAAAATAGTTGAAAAGTTCCACTGTTCATCCCCCTAATCGAGAGTCCAATGCGATGGACAGATTCGGAAAGCAGGTGTACACATCATTGACCTTCGCTTTAAGGTCTTTGAATTTTATGGCACATTTCACTAGGCTCCAGAGAGATCTGATCAAGGAGTTGGCAAATACCCTAGCAGGAGATGTATCTGAGGAGATCCAGGATAAAGTGGCCTCCCTGCTAGCCACCCTGGAGTCTATTTCTAACTTGTCCATGAGGCTGTTTGCGCATCCAGCTGTAGGGACAACGAGAGCAGTGGGTTCAGGCGTTGCCATAAGGCGTCATGCCTGAATGTGTTTGTGTGAGTTTGTGGCACCATTTAAGTCTTCCTTCATCAGTGCTGCTTTTGACAGATCTTCTTTATTCGGCCCCAAAGTCAAAGAAACTCTAGCCAGGTGTGAGAAAGACGGAAAGACCCTATCTGCAGTGGGCATAGGTTTTTCAGCACCCCAATGGTCCTATTCAAGGAATCGCAGGACCAGGAACATGTGATTGAAAAAAATCCCAAGGGCCTTTTCAGGACAGACTTGGTGGTGGCTCCCCTTGGGGCAGAGGGAGGGAGCTCTAATGGAAGATGCTGACCCTGCAGTAGAGGTGGCCTGCAAAATCAGTGTTCCAGAAATTTTCTCTGGACAATCCTACCAGTGCTCCTGAAAGGGGGGGGGCCCAATTGCTTACTTCTGGCAGCAGTTGGCGGAAGATTTTCTCTGCATTAAAGAACCTGGTGGCAGATAATTTTGGATACTTGGGTGCACAGGATCATTGCCAGAGGTTACCATATTTCCTTCACTCTTTTTTTCCAAGATCAAAATGAAGACTCCATGATGATCCACCCATGCAGAGGGATCAAGCATCCTTAGACATTCAAAAGCTGCTAGGAAAAAAGTCATCCAGGAAGCCCCACCAGACCAGATAGGATCTGAATTTTGCTCAAGGTTCTTTTTGGTGGCAAAAAAGGCAGGGGACTTGAGACCAATTTTAGATCTCAGCCTTCTGAACAAATTATTTTAGCAAGCAGTATTCTGGATGGTCACAGTTCAGTCTGTACTTCCCTTTCTAGAGGAAAAAAGATTGGATGCGCTCTAGATTTTCAGGACTCGCATTACCACATACAAATGGACAAACAGTCCAGAAGGTTCCTCAACTTTAGGCTAGGAATCTGTCAATTTCAGTTCTGAGTGCTGCCCTTTGGCCTCACCACAGCCCCCAGGGTGTTCACCAAGTGTTTGGCAGCAGTAACAGCGCACTTGAGACTGCACGGATTCCGGGTGTTCTTTTATCTAGATGACTGCCTCATCACCATTCCCACCAGCCATCCACTGCTTCAAGCAACAGATTGTTTGCTCATCTGGAAATTACAGTGAATCACTCAAAATCTCACCTACATCTCACTCAAGAGCTAGAGTGCATAAGAGCTCGTCTGAATACCATCTCTTGTGTAGCTTCCCTTCCTCTTCACAGGCTGCAGAAGATAAAATCCCAAGTACAAATCATTCTCTCCAACAACAAAGCTCCTGCACTTCTAGTCCTTCGAGCTTTAGGGTCCACGGCAGTGACCATTACCTTAGTTCTGCTAGCAAGATTTCCTATGCGGCTGCTACGGTGGCTTCTAGCATCCCAGTGGTCTGTCGTAACCCATCCAGTGATGCAGCCAATTTTAATCACCAGTTCTTGCAAAAAAAAAGGCTTATCCTGGTGGATGGAATCTGAAAAAAATTATTTTAGGCCATCCCTTTGTTCCCCCTCAACACAAGGCCATAGTGACCACGGATGCCTCCAAGATGGGGGGGGGGGCAGTATCTGGGAAGAGCAGTCCAATGCACTTGGTCCGTGATAGAGGCCAATCTGCATGTCAGTGTTCTGGAACTGAGGGCAGTGCTGCTAGTGTTGCAAGCCTTTCAATCTGTCCTCCCACTAGGAATGATTGCAATTTAGTCAGACATGTCAGTAGTCTGGTACATCAACAAACAGGGCAGAGCAAAGTCTTACCCACTGTGTTCAGAAGCTGTGAGTGTGGGATATCCTCCAACTACTTTCTAATAGCAACGCACATCCCAGTAAGCTCCAAGGTGATAGCAGACAAACTGAACAGATGCATTCTCCTGCCTAATGAGTGGTCTTTCAATCCCAGTGTGATGGAGATTTTCCGTCGCTGTGGCCAGCCTTGCTGCAACCTGTTTGCATCACCCCTAACCAACAAGTGCAGCAGCTACTTTGCTCTTATTGCCCCTTGGGGGGGGGGTCCCCAAGAGATGCTTTCCTTCATGATTGGCCCTCGGAACTTCTCTATGCCTTTCCCCCTTCCCTCTGATACCTGTCTTCTTAAAGAAAGCCAGCAGGTTGAGAAGCAAGGTGATCCTCATTGCATCTTTCTGGCCTTGGTAAGTCTGGTTCCCTTTTCTGTGGCCTCATCTAATTCATTGTCCATGGATTTTAGACCCGGTTCCAGATCTTCTGTCTCTTAGAACTTCAAACTTGCAGCTTGGCTCTTCCAGTTCCATTAATCACCAGGCAGAAAATTTTATTTTCCCCAGTCAAAAAAATTCTACTGGCTTCCCATAGACTTTACACCAGGAAACTTTACCACAGCAAGTGGAAAAGATTTTCTGTTTAGGCATACAGTAATGGTCTTAATCCCTTTTCAGCATCAGTTGAAAAGGTGCTGGAGTTTTTAGCTCTTCTTTCCGTTGAGGGCATCTGCTTCTATTATTAAGGTCCAGCTAGCTGCTATTTCCAATTTCCACAATGGTTTTGAAGCTCATTTACTAATTTCCTATAGATTGTGTTAAGTGTTCATGAAGGGTGCCTTGCAGTTGAAACCTCCATTTAGAGACCCTCTAGCTCCTTGGGATTTGAGTTTAGTGCTGCAGTCTTTGGTACTTTCCCCTTTGAACCAATGGTTAGATGTCACTTAACATTTCTTTTATGGAAGACCATTTTCCTCATTGCTATTACCTCTGCCGGATGGATTTCTGAATTACAAGCACTATCTGCAAAACCCCTATACATGATTTTTCGTAAGGATAGGGTTACTCTTAAGAACCAACCCATCATTTCTTCCACAGGTGGTCTCAGAAACTAAAATTAATCAAACCTTTGGCTTACTGTTTTCTTTCCAATTTTTTCTAACAAAGGTGAATATTGCTTACTTTAGCTGGATGTTCACAGACAGTTATGTTTCTACCTCAACAGGACTAAAGAATTTAGAAGTTCTAGTCAGTTATTTGTCTTTTTCCTGTCCATCTGTGAGGAAATGTGTTTCAGAAGTCACCTTGTCAATGTGGTTAGACTATTTATATATGAAAGTAGTAGTCTCCAATTACTGGTGCCAGTGAGAGAGCATTCTACTAGGGCAGTAGCCATGTCTGCCATTTTCCATTCCAAGGCTTCCACAGATGAAATATAGGCAGCAGCAACATGGGCTTCTCTGCTTACTTCTATCACTCATTACAAATTGGAACTGGTCTCCAGGTGAAGAGCATCTATCTGTATGCTTTTTAGGAATATCCTTCCATAAAGCCACCCAAGAGATAAAAAAGCAGGGGACTGTGTCCCAAAGGTCAAGGATAAATGAAGACGGACAACATCACATAAAGAAATTATATACTTACCGTAACGTTCCATCTGTGTTGTCGATTTTCATTTATCCTTGCACCCCGCCCTCCTTCTCCCTCCTGCAGACTTTTTGGAGGATTGGACTCTTGTCTTGGTAAGGGAAACCTTTTCTAGTGTTCCAAAGGAAAATAGTTGAGAGAGAAACAAAAACACAGGAGTCTACTAGAAGAGTCAGGAGTATGCTGGACTTGAACCAGAGTAAAGAACGGGAGGAAGATCAGCATAACTGAAGTTCTTGATTGAGTGGGAGACTATAAAGCACTAGTCATGTGGGAAATATGTCTCTTCAAGAAAAAGTGGCCAAAAAAGACTAGGCTTTTGTTGACTTAAACTTGTGGATGGATAGTAAAGTGTATACCCCACTTTGTCATTAATGTTTAGAAGGACACCAAAAGGGGGAAAGTAACGGATTAGTTTTTTTTTTCAAAACAGTTTTATTGTTTTAACATATAAGAGAAATATCATAACAATTTTATACAAGTAATTAAAAATAGGTATTATAATATTCAACAAAACAACTAAAGTATTTACAAAGACATCCACTACAATTAGATCAATTAATTAAACTAAAATACCGTGCTATTGAAATTAGAATTTTTTAACAAATTTTGTAAATTATCCCATACAATATAATATGATGTTTTTCTAGTTGTTCTCATTCTAATTGTGCTTATTTCCATATGGCACATTATATTCATAACATTTTTAAATTCATTGAACGAAGGAGGTGTATCTGAAATCCAATTTCTAGTTATTATTTTCCTGGCCACTGCTAGGATAGACCATAACAAGGGAAGCTTAATCTTTTTAACACATTGAGGTACAGGTGTGTTGAATAATATAAGAGACTTAGAAATAATAAAATTATCTGTAAAAAGAGCCTGCAAAAATTCATTAATTGACTTCCAGTATTCTTTCAACTTCATACAGTCATAAAACATATGAGCCCAGTCAGCATTAATTTCTACATTACATCTCTTACATAGATTATCTTTATTAGTAACGGATTAGTTTTGATGTAAAACATTTCATGATATACAGTGCATGTTATGCATAGTAAAGCAGTTTTGTATAGTATGTAGTCAGGGGCATTTTAAATGTTGGGAGAGTCTTTTTGGTGACCATTGTATGTGGTAAATATATTAAAGTAAACAAGTATATTTTTAGTTGTGAAAATATAGACTTTGCAGTGTAATGGGCAGAAAGGCTGGACAAAAGCAATTTTAATGTTGCTATGCAGTGATCTTGGGCTACTGGAGTAGATATGGGGTGTAAACTGCACTAAAAATAATATAAATAGAATTAAGATATTCTGTTTTTACAAGATTTTTACAAGGGTAAATATTTAAATGAATGCCTTTGGCTTAAGCTATAACTAAGTGCTTTTGTAATCAAGTAGCATTTAAAGCTTAGATGAAACAACAAAAGCCATGAAAATGCAGGGTTTATTGAAACTGCTAAGGTATCAGCTTGTTTTTATTTTTTATTTTTTTTTTTCCATTAACAAATGTCCAGTGGGAGTTAAGAATTCTACAGGAGAATGCAGCTATACATTGTTTTGAGTAGAATTTACAAAGATTCATTGCTAGGTGCTTTTCCATGGTGCTGAGCTGTCTGAGGTACAAGTAATTAATCTTGAAAGGTCTGAACATTTTTTGAAGGAAGTGCAAAATTTAAAGGTACAATGGCAAGCAGTAAACTGAAAAATAGTCTAAAATTATGGAAAATAAGTAAGTAATATAGGCCTCCCTCAAAGCCTTAATACTTTAATGCATCTACTAGAACAGTGTGTGATATAATTTTATTTAAAGATGGTCAGTGCACCAGTGTAAAAAGGAACACAGACTATAGCATGTGCTTCAGCATGGGTATCCTTAATTTTAGGCTAAGTAATGGCTGTAGGTGTTCCTATCTGGAGGGTTAAACTTCATTTTTTTAAAGATGTACATACTTTTGTGTATTTTTTCTAAGGTAATTGGGAATGGGGTGTTTTGAAAATGTATTTAGTTTTTTTTTTTTTTTTTTTGGTGGGACAAAGGAAAGGGGAGACCTTGCACTAATTGCTTGAGGAGCTCCAGTAATGGTAGAAGAAAGGAAAAATATGACAATGGTAGGTATGTGGTAGTAAGGGGCTATTGGCAAGGGAGGTGGATTACACTGGTGTGTATTTTTATTCTACTGAAAACTGCCATTATGGAGCTTAAGAAATTTTTGAGAGAAATAACCAGCTTTCAGCAGGGAATATTACTTATAGGTGGTGACTAGGACTTGAGCTGCAATAGTGAGGATGTACCAGAGAGACATAAAAGGGAAAAATATAACAAATGAGGGTAGATTTCTGAAGAAATTTATGAAAATATTTGATGTAGAAAATGTGAATTCAGTAGTAGAAACGCAGACAGTTCAGAATTTACTTATTATTCCCCAAGGTACAATATCTGGGCTAAGCTAGATATAAATTCTATTTCAAAGGAACAGTTGCATTTAATTGAATGCTTTAACACATATCCAATTAATATTACAGCTGCACAAATCCTACAATAAAAAATGCAGAGTAATAAAATAAAAATGAGACACTGGCACTTTCCTGTTAAAAATAAATGGGTAGTGGACATTATTTGAGCGTTATTAGAGAATATGGAGCTATCTTCAGAAGTTCTAGCTAATGAGTGAGATAAAATAAAAATGGAGTTTAACAACAGGGTAGAAATAAAAGAGAAAAAGATTTGGTTAAGAAGTAATAGGAATTGCTTAAGAGGGACTGACAAGTATCGAACTATTGCAGAGTAAGGGGAATCTCACAGAACAAGAAGAGCAGCAAATGAAGAGTCCTAAAGAGAAAATAAGGGAATATCTGGATAAAAGTTTAAAAGAACTGCTGTTAAGCAACTTGTTTTTTGATAACTCCACAACACAAAAACTTTTAGCTCAGTGACTTAGGCAGCAGAAAGGGTTTTCTCAGACTCTGGTTATTTTTCTTGTTATAGGTTCACTGAGGTTTTGTATAAGTTTTAGAGATATTTTGGAATTTTTATGAAAATTTGTGTAAAGCAGAGAAATGTCAAAATGGAGAAGGAGCACAAATGGAAATATTTATGGAAGACTTGCTTATGCCAAGCTTAAAAGTAGACAAGGCTCATAAACTAACAGTTAAGTTAGCAGAAGATAAAATAAAAATAGTGATGTTTAATCAATCTTCAGGAAAGTGGCTAGGAACAGATGGCATTCCTGTGGAAGTTTTGGAGTTAGGATGGAAGAAGGTGATAAAGATCTCGAAGATTTTGTTTAACAAACACCATCATCTTGGAAGAAAGCTATGGTGGCTATACTACCTAAGGGTGGTAAGGAACCAGCAGACCTATCTTCATACAGACCCATCTCAATTTTAAACCATGATTATAAAGTGTTCATGTCTCTACTGGCTAAAATAATGGGAGCAGTATTTCCAAAATTGCTAGATATTCATCAGTGTGGTTTTGTGGAACAGAGGCAAACACTTGACAGTGTTAATAGAAAAGAGATGATCCAGATGGAAGCAGAATGCAAGAAAACACTGCTGCTGTTGGTGGGTCTCGATGCAGGGAAAGCATTTAGTAGAGTAAGCTGGGATTGTATGAGTAGGGCAGTGAAATATTTGCTTTCCCTGATGTAATAGTGAGGTTATTTAAGAGAAATATGAAGGATCGGATGCTATAATTAAACTGGAAGGGTTCCTGTCTGCTAAGTTGTGTTTGAACAGAGGAAACGGACAGCAGTGCTTTCTTTCCCCTTTATGTGCTTTATATTTAGAGCCATTGGCAAAGAAAATAAGGGAATCAGAAATGCAAAGGTATAATTTATATTTTAATCAGGACAAGTTAGCTGTATTTGCAGATGATACTATATTGTATCTGATTATTCCGGAAAAGGACATTCTGGTGTTGTGGAATATTTTGAGACTTTCAGATCTTTTCTGGATATAAAATTAATGAAGATAAAACAAAGGCTATGACCGTAAACTTTGGTTTAGAAATATAGCTGTGGTGAGTATGGATTACAAGAACATCTGTTATGGCAGCTAAGAATATGTGGGAAGAGACTAACAAAAGATTATACAAAAATTGAGATCTGGAAGTTCTTATTTATGAACTTTGGATAGCAAGATACAAGCAGTGAAAATGTTTTAGTCTCTTTCATTTTGTATATGGGTCAGGTATATATTTATCAATCAAAGGAGTAGTTGTGGACAGTAATTAATAAAGAGATGAAGGAATGTATCTGGGAGGGAAAGAGGGCAGGAGTTAAGTAGGATATGATGATTCTTCCAGTGGAGCATTGTGGTTTAGGATTACCTGATTTGAAGGGATATTTTAGAGCTGCATAGTTATGCATGTACATATATATATATATATATATATATATATATATATATATATATATATATATATACATATATACATATAAATATATACATCTGTATATATGTATGTATTTTGTGTGTGTGTATGTGTATATACATATTTATATTAGTAACACACACACACGTAAAATACAAGCAGAAAGTTATTTAAAATGGAAAGGGACGACAAAGTGAGGGGAGTTCAAGAAATAAGGAGATAATGGGATTTTGGATGCAGATCTGTTAATGAGAATATTAACCACAATACAGAATATTATATTCAGAAAGTATCCTAAGAACTAAGCCAACATGAGAATGGAGATATGAGATTTTGTCAGTAGGGATAACTGCAGTTAGCTGTACAGAAAATAGGCAAGAGGGAAATGGGATTTAGTGGAGAAAACTGCCAAAGGTTGCAAGGTATTGGGAACAAACGACTAGAGGAGGAAGGTAATAGAGTGGGATGAGGCAGGCTAGAGACTGTCTTCCGTACCAGGGATTGATATCAGAGATTTGATGAAGAGAAAAGTATAGGGAAATCTTAAGTGAAAGTCTTGCTCTTGTATGGATTTTAGTCTAGTCCAGAACAGAAGCTGCTATTAAAAATTGGGATAATTAGTAGGGCATATAAAATATTGCATGATGACTAGAAGAATTAATCAGAGGAGGTTAGAAAAGATTGGGAAAAGGGACTGGAAAAGCAATTTACAAGAGAACAAGGGGAAGGACATATATGGCTCCCAAGTATACAACACATCCCAGATGGTTGGTTCTTTCCCTGAAAGTGTCCCCATAGGTATCTTTATACCCCAAGTAGACTTCAGAGAATTATTCCTAAGGTAGATGGCAAATGTTGGGAGTTTTTATGAGGAAGAAATGGGTAACTGGAAACGTGTTTTGGGAGTGTAATGAGTTGGCAGATTTAAAACAATTCCTTATAAATTAATCTGTCATAAATATTGGGTGATCAAATGGCTGTAACTAAGGATTTGATTTTTTTGAGCTGGGACACTGGTTCTGAATTGCCTAGACACGGGCCTTATTATGTTTAATTTTGTTGGCTGACAAAAACAGCAGTTACTAAAAAATGGAAATCAAAATCTATACCAGCTGTATTTGAAACACTTAATATTATAAAATAGATTAAAGAATCGGAAGAGGGGTCTTTGGAAGAGGGAAGAAGGACATTACTTAGAAATAAATAGAAATTATGGGAGCATTACTTGCTGAGTATTGTTCATGAGAAGGAAAAGTGAGGTTTAAGGGAAAGGAGAGATTCTGCAATTTATGTAATGTTGGACTGATAATTACAAAGAAAGAAAAAATATGTAATGTATAAAAATGGAAACAGTTTAGTATAATTTTTCTTTACTGTTAATCTCACTAGTTAAATGTCTGTACTCAAAATGCCAAGTGCTGCCAAGCCCCCCACCCCTCAAAAAGACCGAAAACAAAGGAGAAGAGCAAATCTTAAAAATCAACCACCTTTAAACTTCTTTTTTCACTCCCCTGATCTTATATAGACCAACTCTGAGATTGCCTTACATAGGAGAAAAAGGAATGTTCTGAGAAATGTCATCTTGGACTTATTCTTTTGGCCATTCAGTCTCTGTATTTTGGGACTTACTGTAGTGGGTACTGGCATTTCAAATGGTTACCTTTCTGTTAATGGTTTGCCTATATCTTAAGTGATAATTTGATAAAGGTACTTTAAAAAAAGTCGCATTTGCCAGCCATTTCCCTTTGTCTGCCTTTAGATCTCCTCTTTTTAAACATTCTCTGGTTGAGTAGTTTTTAAAGGAGTGTTTTATATCCATGCACCTAGAAAACAAGTGACTCCTACTTGGGATCTTAACTTTATGCTTGAAAAACATGCCGTCTTCCATTTGAACCAGCTTATCAGGCTGATTTGTGGTTCTTAACATGGATGATTGTTTTACTGTTCTGTTAGGAAAGTGTTGGAGTTATGAGCATTTATGATGAGTCAATCCAACTCATTTTCTGCAAGGACAGTGTTTCTTTCAGAACTAATCCTTCTTTTATAGCTAAAGTTGTCTTGAGTTTACCTTGAGCCAGACTTTGAATCTTCCTGTCCTATTTCCTGAACCCAAGAGCAAGGAAGACAAGATTCTTCACATTCTGGATGTCCACTGGCAGCTTGGATATTACCTAGATAAAGCTCAAGCATTCAGAAAAGCTGACTAGCTTTTTCTCTCCTATGAAGATAACAGAAAAGGATAGCCATTGTCAAAGCAGTCTAATTCCATATGGTTGTCTCTTGCTGTTGCATTTTGTTATACTCGCCATAATAAGCCACTCTCAGGCAATGTTAGGGCTGTTCCACTAGGGCTTAGGCTTCTTCGATGCCTTTTTGGAAAGGGGTTGACTACAGGCAGCAAATTTTTTTCTCTGTTCATACTTTTACAAAACACTACAGACTGGATTCCTTTTCCAGTTCCAGAACAGGCTTTGCTTGAAGAATACAAGAGCCCCTGGAAAATGGTCCATTTTATTTTCTCCTCTACTCTTACTTGTAAGCTATGGTAATCCATGCAACAGATGTTCTAATAGATTGTTGTTGTAGTAGCCACCCCTTCCTTTAGTCATCTTTTTTGGTGTGACTTTTTTTTTTTTTTTTTGCCTAGTGTGGATGCATATACTCCTGTGTATGAAGTTTACTTTAGTATGTTTCCTGGTATTTGTTCCTGTCAGGGCTGTTGCTTCTCTTTCTTGTGCAGTAAAGCTGATTGTTTAGTGCTGTAACCGTCCTTTTATACTGAGTGTCCCTCGAACTCCTGGCATTTTGAGTGAGTTGAAAACGCCCTTTAGCTCTGCCAGTGCCAGGGGGTAGGACCCAAATATATTAGGATACTGCAGCTGTAATCTATTAGAACATTTACATTTTAGATGAGTTTACTTACACAGCCATACTGTCTGTCATAGTAGTGTATATATATTTTCATATCAGCTAATCCCTTGTTCAAGTTGTAATTGGAAATATTACCTAGGGAAGCTACTCTTTTGAGTTCTCACCCAATTTATTAAGTTTAGGACTCTGTTATAAGGGTAGAAGATGATGAACTGGTCCTATTACAGAGGCAAGTCATGTATTTCCCTTAATGAATGAGGTAAAGGACTAGGTCCATTTTCCACTTTGAAGCCACCCTCCTTCCCCTGCCACTGTATGTGTAAACTAGGAGATGATCTCGAGAGCCTTGTGTGTTTGGCTTCTTTATTTATTTGAGCCACATTAGTGCGGGCTAACAAAAATCTGGAGAGGGGTCCTTCTGTGCAGAAGCTTGCGTGTAAAAGAGGCAAGCCAAGCCATGTAACTTGGAAAAATTTGAGATAGAGAGCGAAGTCTTGTCATTCTTAGAGGCAAAGAAAGATGGACATAGTTCTGTACAACTGTTGTGGTAAGTACATGTCTTTCATTTACTTTTGATAAGATTGCAGTAAAAGGGACTGGGATTATATGGAGGTGTGTGAAATCATGGGGTGACATTGATTGCAGCCTCTATTGTAGCTTTTGCTGCAAAGCTTATTTGGGCATGTCTGTACCTAAGACAGTATTGTGCATTTACTGTAAACTCTCAATGCCATTTTTTTAATTTATTTTTAACTGAGGAGCCAAGTGGACACAGTTGTCCCTTTTAAAGGGTCTTTCATGTCTACTGTTTGGTTAAGTGAGTTACTCAATCACTCAGTAGGCAAATGGAAGCTGATGGAATCAAATCCTGGATTATAGGAAGCAGCCCATTAACAACTCATAGCTTTACTCCTCTGCTCTAACTCTCAGCTGGTCATCACTTGCATACATAATAGATGCCAGAGGTAATGACGTAGGCATAGTTATTCTGGCAACAGGGGATTTCAATCCCTATCCATTCATCAATTAAATTTATAACAGAAGTAATAAGATTGAAGACCCATATCCTTGTCTGTTGTAGTGTTCTTTTTGACAAATCTCATTATACTACATCTATTGACATTAAAGGTGAAATCATTTGCTGCTGCATCTTATGTGTATGTTTGGTAATCCATAGCCCATTTCCTGCTTTTACGTGTGAGAAGTATATGCATCACATTTTGGTTCATAGGTTCATAGATTAGTACTAAGCTAACTGCCCTTGCGAGACATTTTAAGCCTAGCCAATTATCCCTTGTGAGACTCAAACCCTGCACCTTGTGTTTGTAAGGCAAATATCTTAACCATTACGCCACCCTCCCAATTGCATTGTTGTATTAGGAGGGATGAATATTGTATTGTTATTGTCTTGCTCTCTAGTGCTGCCTCACATTGAATTGTGCATGTATTTTGAAGTATATGGCTGTGAACAAACATGAGGGGGGTTGCTATCAACTGAAGTACAGATGAGGTAATACATAAAGCCCCAAAAAACAAGATTATTGCACAATGCCACACTATACATTTTGGTGAGTGGAGGTAAGGAAATGACAAAACTCCTCTGGTTCCTGGGAGGAGGGGTGCTGTGTGTGCACACACGCATATGTCTTTATGTGCAGTGTGTGTGTGTATGTGTATGTATATGTATGTATGTATATGTGTATATATATATATATATATATGTGTACATATATATGCATAAACACACTGTGTGTATGCATATGTATGCACAGACACATACATACATACATACATATATATATATATATATATATATATATATATATATATAGATAGATATATATATAGATATGTATGTATGTGTGTGTGTGTGTGTGTGTGTGTATGTATATATATATATATATATATATATATATATATATATATGTATATATAGCCAGACATGCAAATGTGTAGATACATGCATTTGTATGCGTATATGTAATATACTTTCATTATGTATGTACATACATCTATATAGTATACAAGTGTGCATCTTTGTTAGGCATAACTGGGATGGAGAAGGAAGTCTTCATGCACAGTAATTGTTAGGATCATTGAACGTACAGTGGTGTTAAAAATGGGGGAATTCAAAAGTGTTGAGTAGACATTTTCTTAAGACACTAACACATTGTAGATTATACTGATATTTCCAGATGTAGGGGCTCGAATGGCAAATTAATTTGAAGTATGCAGATGTAGATATATGGTCATGTGAGATTTTTTATGACTTTTTTAAAATGCATTTTTTCTATGCAGATGAAAGAGGTAAAGAATATTTGAGTAAACTACTTAAGTGTTCCCTGAATCTTTTCCTCTGCAGTATGATATGCGTGAAGTGTCTCGTGTGAAGTAGGACTTGTATCCCTCAGGATGTACTACTGTTCAACACAAATGTGATGCACACAAAATTAATCCTTTTTGTTGTTTCAGGTTAAGTTACCTCCTCAAACGGAACTCATAACCACGGAAGAGTTAATGGCTCATCTTGGTGAGTTTTTAGTTGTACAACTTAGTAGTGTTTAAAATCCAGACAAAGGCATTGGGTAAGTTTAGATGTTCATCATATTGATCACTGCTGCAGTAGCCTTAGCTATATGGGCTTTTTCTTGCCATGGATATAACAGCAGTCCAGCTTGCAAAACTTCATGCGCTAAAACTGTCTGATAGGTCAAGCTTAGCTGATTAAAAGACGTTTGGTTGCCAAGCTTTTTAGAACTTTACTGCCGCTGAAAGGTATGTTCCTCTGAGGCTTTCAAGGATCAGCGGTCTGCTTGTGGTGCTCCTTGCTGAGCCGATGAGTCCTCTTTGGGGGAAAAACTTCCATTCATTATTTCTGTTTATTATTATTACTTTCTTCTTCTGAAAAGTTATTTTAAGGTAGGAATTTGTTTTAATGGACTGTCACAAAACTGTACTCTATTTTAAATGCAAGTTCTCATTTTTCCTCTCCATTTAAAAGTTATTTAAAGTAAATGAAAATAATTTTTCTCTAGAGAAATTGTTTTTATTTTGCTTTATGTAGATAGCAAAGTCTTCTAAAGTGCTTTTACTTTGTCTGTGAAAAAATAACTTTCAAAGATTTTTTGTTTGTCTGCATTTGCTGCTTGTTTTCCCTGGGGAAAAAAATACCATTTTTGTCTTGACCATGGAACAGTCTGCTGGTACCACAATCTGTCCTTTTCCAGCCACAAAAAAGAAAAAAGAATTAAGCAAGCAGCCTTTGTCATCACATCAGGCTAGCAGTTTGCCTCAGGCATAAATGGGTGAATGCTATGACCATTAGTTCTATCTTCAACTACTCATCTTTTACCCCAGATTCCTCTGATGTAGCATCTACAGCCACTGTAGACTGGGGGTTAGCCTCTCTGCGGCTGTTGGGATCTCTTCAGTGGGCAAGGGAGAGAGACTGTTGTCAACTCTGGGAGAAAGGGAACAGGTAAGGCTTCCCTATTTTGTCAGAATGTTGCGCCTATCCCTGTGCATGCTACTGCTACCATTAATAACACAGTTGGCCCCAGTTTTCCTTTGAAAAAGAAAGCGAAAACTAAATATTTATCTACTCCTCCTCAAATTTTGTTAGACAAGGGATATGCAGATAGTAACCTGAACTTTGCCCTCCATGTGTCCACAGTGGTGAGGAAATCCTTTTATGTGGCACAACTTAAAAGTAAAGGTGTGGCATCTGACTCCAAGGAAATTGTAGTCTGATTGTATTAGACCAATAATCAAGTACAGTGCGTCATTTGGCATGTACTTGACTGGGCACTTCCAGCAGCTGGAGCCACCTCAGATATTCCTCACAAAGAAAATACAGACTATAAACAATATGATCTATGCAAATAGACTAAAAGCCCATTCCCTTTGCTCTGTCTTCTACCGACTGTTAAGGGGTGACGTCTGCCTGACCTACAAGGCACTCGCAAATTTAGCCCTGATGGAGCTGCTACACATCCACAAGTCAAACAGCAGAAGGGTCACCCGATCTAGGAATCTCAACTTGGCGACTCAAACAAAACATGCTGGAGAGAGATACGTGTGTCTCACAGATTGCCCTTTTTTGGAACAACTTTCTAGTCACATTAAGCAGAGTCTTTCCCTGGCCCTCTTCAAACACAGTTTGGATCAATGGATGGGGAACCACAAATTCACACCTGGGGTAGTACCTTTGTCCCTTATGGACAGGGACAGTCTGTAAGATACTACATGCACAGGCACAAATCCATGCCATCCTCTTGTTCCTAGCTGGCCATATATTGGGTAAAATCTGGTTATACTGTCTAAACTAGTAAGGACCCTTAAGCCATTAGCCTAGTGATGTCCTATGAACCTGTGAGTACTGTTAAAATAAAGAGGGATATCCCTTTTCTTGAAGATATATTATATTCTGAATCTGGACAAGAGGGTGAAGGGACAGATACAAAGTTTTCTCTTCAGATTTCAAAATCTGTTTCCGAGGAGAGTTTAGTTTCTGACTCTCCCAGTGGGTGGGGGGGATTCTATTTCTCTGAAACTATTTCTAGAATGTGCCACTGTTTTCTGTGGGAGAACACTTGGATTTCTAAGTCTCTCAGAAAATAGTATGAGCTGATGCAAAAGGAATTTCTAGAACCTGCACCCATTCTTCCTGTTCTGTCAGCTTTAGAGGATGTGTGTGTTACGTTAATGCAATTTTGTGGACAGGCAGCCAGCTGCCCTTAAAAAGGCAGAAAGAGTATATAAAGTTCCTTAATCTTTTAAGTTTTTACACATCCTTCCCAAGGTGGATTCAGTGGCTGTAGCTTTAATTAACCCTTCTGCTGTTAAATTAACTTGATTAATTCCCATCCTACCATTTCTGATATGGATGGAGGGATTATTGATAAGTAAGGGGGTAAAAGTGTATGCTTCTGCAACTTTGACTTTCGGAATTTTGAATTGTTATGCTCACATGTTAAGATTTGTTCTAATTGTGAAAGTATGAGGAATGTTTTATCTGCTGTTTCTTCTTGTGAGAAAAATCTGCTTAAAATTTATTTTATTCAAATTCACTAATCATTTTATACAGGCGTGTGTGTGTGTGTGTATACTTCTGTTTTTTAGAACTTTGTATGGCTGCAGTCACAGATGCTGATAAAAATGAAATTTTAAATTCTGCTTTGGATAGAGATTTAGTTTTTGGCCTGTGCTGCAGAGGGAATCCAACAATGTGATGAAAGGGGTAAGTTGATACAGGGGATCTCTTAAGATTTTTCAGTCCTCGTTTTCCAATGTATTCTTTAACTCATTTTCCAGTTTTGGTAAGAAACAAAATAAACAGTCTCAGCAAAATACTGATACAGACATTTAAGAAGACATATCAAAGGTGTTCCATGAAGAATGCTAGAAACTCCCAAAACCAAGGATAATCCATTAAGTCAGAATGATTGTCTGTGTGAGAAATTTTGTCCCCCCTCTCATCCTTGTAGCTCTTTTTTTTCTTCCAGAAAGTCTGAAATCTCTACTTTTCTCTTTGACAACAGAAAATTGGTTCTGAGGTCATTCATCAAGGTTACAGACAGCAGTGGGAGGAAATTCCTCCTTTCCAGGGCATAATTTCTTATCCTTCAGACCAGACTATTGTTTACATCTGTCATTCATTGCATGTTGTCTCAGGGAGCAGTTGAACCAGTTCCCCCTTCCCAGGTGAGAAAGTGATTTTATTCAAGGATTTATTTAGTGCCAAAGAAAGAAAATGCTTAGAGACCAGATGTTCTTCGTGCTTCACTGTTGTAGTCATCACATCTGGGTTATCTGCTTGCTGTAGCCCTCAGTTGGCCTGATTATCAAAGTCTTGGGTCCTGCGTCGGTTGCTGTCTCATCTTCCATGACGTCAGGTAGTCAGGGGTATAAAGCATGCAGCCGACACCATTTTATCAGTCTTTCTTGCCGTGCGGAGCCCAAAGCAGTAGCATTTCGCAAGTGCTGGTAGGCCAACTCCTGAAAATTTCTTTTTCGAGTTTCAGAACCGAAGTCTTCAACTAAGCTAAGTACCCCATTGGGGAAACTTTTTCTTGCTCTAAACCGGTCAGTAAAAGTTAATAATTGTATTGTATAATTGTTAATAATTGTATTTCTTGTGGAAAGCAAATACCTCATAAAGATCTCCATTCATACTGCATTCCTTGCGTAAGCCCAGACCACAACGTACCTTGCTGTCGGTTTTTGCCCTATTTAAACAACTATCTATTAGTCGTCTGTTCATTTACACTTCTAAATATTTTGGTACGCGGTTCAATTATCCAGAAATGGCTTCGGTAAGCCACCCGACTACCAATATTCTGAAAAAAATGCAAAGATAAAGACAGACAGAGACAGACTGCTTAGGTCCAAACCTGCCTACAACGCTTCTCCTAAGCTAGTCGCCAGTTCGCCGGTACTCAGGCGCTTTCGCAGCCCCTGATACCCACTACTTCAAATTCGCAGGCCGCTACTGAGACCCATTCGGAGTCCGGTATGCTGCGAGATGCTGCTTCTACTGTGGAACCTGCAGATGTCTCTACCTTGGATGGGTCCAGAGCCGCTGTGCAGGCATCGGTTTCTGAGGGTGTATTCAGGCCTACTGACTTGCATATTAAACCGACGCCATCTTTTTTCTTCTAGGCCGAAAACTCAATCTGTACCTAAAAAAACGACACCCAGACCACATGGTCATACCCCATGCCTAAAAAACAAATGATAAGAATGGCTGAGGACCTTATTACTCTAATCAGGGGAAGCCACCCTTCCCTCTCTGAGACCTAGGACTGATTTCCCTTCTGATTCTTCTGATCAGGATTCTGAAATTTCTGTTTTCTCTGATCAGGATTTGCCCTTATCTACCTATGAGGATTCTGATGCAGAGGACTCCATTCCCTCTGCTTCCCCTCCAGAGGATTTCTCTTTTGGTGAAACCTTGCATACCCTTAGGGAGCATTTCCGCTGGGAAAGCCAGGATTACTCTGACTCCAGTAAGAGGCTTAGGGAATTCTTACTCCTGCCTCAGCACATGCCTTTAGCTATCCCTCCTGTACTGGACATTGTAGATGATGCCTTCTTGGAATCTAGCCTGGACCCTGACTCTTTACCTCCTGCTCCCATAAAACTTGATAGGTATTACAGGGTACCTGACTCTCGCAAGTTCCTCTTTAAAAATACTACTGCGGATCCTGAGACCATTTCACAGGGACCCAAGGGCATTAAGGCTACTACTGACAAAAATCCTATCCCCTCTGATAGAGATTCCAGGGCACTTGATAGATGGGGAAAGAAGGTACACACTTCTGCTACTTTAGTCATTCGGGCTTTAAACTGCCAGTTTCATATGTTAAAGTATCAGCAGCATATTATTGGATTGCTTAAACAGAAAATGATGATTCCTGACTGTGCTGAAAATAAAGAATTACAGGATTTAATGCATTCTGCTGAACAAGTTGTAAAACATACTTTGCAATGAGGTTTTGATTCATTAGAGGCATCTTGCAGGGCTGCTGTCACTGGGTCTGTACTTAGAAGGCATGCTTGGCTTAAGGAGCAATCTTTGCCAGATCATGTTAAAACTAAATTGCTGGATGCTCCCTTAAACCAAGAACACCTGTTTCACAAGAAAGCAGAAGTAGTACTTAAAAATATGGAGGAAAAAGCTAAATCTATGCAAACTGTTGAAGATTTCCTGCAAGTACAACCTCCCAGGTTTAGTAGGCACTGGCCCGAATTGGTCCTTTCCTGCCTCTTCAGGCCTTCTCAGTCCAAACCCAGAACCAGCAGAATACCCAGGCTTCAGTCCCACGGTGCTCACAGGTCTAAACAGTAGGGGGCGCCCACTTCCAAAGCAGGGAGTAGTAAGACTCCCCCCTATAGTAAACTGTCTCAATGACTTAACTGACTGTTCCTTTAGGGGGAAAGATTGCCCTGCATGCAAAAAATTGGGAACTCGTTACCCGGAACAAATGGGTTTTAAATATAGTTTCCCAAGGATACCGATTCCACTTCCACTCCTTACCAACCCCACACGGCTGGCCAGACCCACCCCCAAATCAGTGGGCAGAGGCTCAAAAGCAAGTTCTCTCTCTCTCTTTTAAGCATCAGGGCTATTCAGCCTGTTCCAGAAGAAGAATTGGGGCAAGGTTTTTAGATTTTTCCTGGTACCCAGAAAAGACAATTATTGGCGTCCTATCCTGTATCTGTCTATCCTAAACACATTTTAGGTAATCGCAAAATTCAAGATGCAATCTCTTCATCAGCTGCTTCCCATGTTAGGCAAAGATGCCTGGTTGGCAACACTGGATTTGAATGAAGCCTACCTGCACATCCCAATAAGGGAATCTTGCAGAAGATACCTACGCTTCAGAGTAGGCTACATGCACTATCAGTTCTCTGCACTGCCCTTTGGCTTATCTACTGCGCCCAGGGTATTCACAAAGTGCCTAGCTCCAGTCATTGCATTTTGCAGGCAAAGAAATATTCAAATAAACCCACACCTGGATGATTGTCTAATTCAGGCAGAAAGCCAGGACATACTATTAAATCATCTGGAATTTGTAAAGAAATTGCTAACTTCTTTGGGGTACAGCATAAATGAAAAGAAATCACATTTTGTACCCTGCCAACAAATTGTATTCCTGGGAGCAAGCTTGAATACAACTTCCCAGATGACCTACCTCACGCCTGAGAAAAAAGTTCATTTGACAGCCTACTTCAAGCTACTGGCCACAAAGACCCATCTATCTGCAAGGAAAATTCTGAAAGCCCTGGGGTTCATGGCCTCCTGCATTCTACTAATTCCATATGCAAGACTGCATATGAGGAAACTACAATGGCATCTAAAAAGCCTATGATGTCAACATTCTCAGGATGTAGAATCAATGATTCCTATCATACCTTGTCTACAGATAGAGTTCCTTTGGTGGGCAGAGGTCTGCCTCCACAGCAAGGGACTGCCATTCACTCTACCCCCTGCCGCCCAACCCTAACAACAGACGCATCAGACTATGCACGGGGGGGGGGGGCTCTCTTGGTAGGGCAGTGCCCTCAGGGCAAATGGAACCCAATTCAGATGCACCTGCATATCAGTCAAAAAGAAATGTTAGCTGTACAGTATGCTCGGACAGCCTTCAAGGACCACATTTTTCCAGGACAATTATTGGTAAAGATGGACAACACCACTGTTATGTGGTACATAAACAAGCAGGGGGGTAACCCACTCGCACCCTCTCTGCAGGCTAGCTATGGCTCTGTGGAACACAGCCTTGAGCTACCAAGTGAACTTACAGGCTCAATTCCTGCCAGGAAAGCTAAATACACTGGCAGATGACCTAAGCAGAATTCTCATGGACCCACACGAGTGGAAATTGGAACTAAAGATATTCAACATGTTGAGAAACAAATGGGGGAGCCCAGAGATAGACCTGTTTGCCTCCCCCCAGAACTACCATTTGGACAAATTCTGCACAAGGACTCCCCACAAACAAGCTTGGAAAGTGGATGGCCCTGTCCTTCACCTGGAAAAACCTATCACTTTATGCCTTTCCCCCCTCTGCCTCTCCTCTCCAAGGTACTACTAAAGATCAAACAGGACAAACCAAGGACAATACTGATTGCACCAGACTGGCCATGCCAGCACTGGTACCCCCTCTTGTGCAGTGTCACTGCTGGCGCCATAGCACCTGCCTCAGACCCCTGCTCTGCTGTTTCAGCAGGAGAGCCAGATTCTGCACCCACAGCTTTGAACCCTGAACTTGGCAGCCTGGCTAATTACCTGATCTCACCATTCCCATCCCTCAGTAAGAAAGTGATTGATGCCATTCTGGAGGCAAGGAGGCCTAGTACTAGAAAATCCTATGCTGCAAAATGGAAAAGATTCTGTTCCTGGAGCCAAACTCCTGGGGTGGGCACAGCTGCACCCAATTTACCTCAGATTCTTCAATACTTAACTGAGATGCTTCAAAAGGGCCTTTCCTTTGCCTCCATCAAAATTCATACCTCAGCCATTTCAGCTCATTACAATACAGAACCACCCCTCTTCTCTCATCCACTGCTGAAGCAATTCCTCAGAGGGGCCAAAAAAAACTTAAGACCACCCAGGAGAGCTCCTACTCCAGACTGGGACCTTAACTTTGTATTGCAAAAGCTCACTCTGCCTCCCTTGGAGCCAGCTGCAAGTGCAGCATTGAAATTAATTTCTTGGAAAACAGCCTTCCTTCTAGCCATCACTTCAGCAAGAACGGTATCTGAATTACAGGCCCTCATGGCTGTGGAGCCTGTCATCATCTTTCATGCAGACAGGGTGTCCCTCAGGACCAGTCCCTCCTTCATGCCCAAGGTGATATCCAGTGTGGCCCTTAATCAGTCCATTCATTTGCCAACCTTTTCTAATCCACAGAACAAAGGGGAACGAATACTGCACTCCTTGGATGTGCACAGACAACTTAGATTTTACTGGACGGGACTAAACCTCTCGAGAAATCTGAATAGCTGCTAGTTGCATTTGCTGCAAGGGCAGAGGGGAAAGCTATTTCAAAACAAACCATTTCTAAGTGGATTGGCCATTGCATTCATTTCTGCTATATGCACCATGGAAAACCAACCCCACAGGGGATAAGACCCCATTCAACCAGGGCTGCATCTACCTGTACAGTCTTTCTCAGAGGTGTCCCTACCAGGGACATTCTGGATGCTGCTACCTGGAGTGCTTGTACATACCTTCACCAAGCATTACCACTTGCCAATTTTTTCTAAATCCAGAGCTGGCTTTGCCACTGCAGTCTTGCAGGGTCTTATAGCTGGTCCTAAGTCTATCTAATTGCCTCCTCCCATCCTTAGCTTTGGGAATCTATCCAAATGTGATGACTGCAACAGTGAAACATAAAGAACATAGTACAGTTGTGTACACTTACCATAAATGTAGATGTTCGAATGTATTCACTGGTGCAGTCCTGGTTACCCTCCCTCCAGCCCCCTGACTTCTATTGTCTATACCACTATTCTTGTTTACTATGCTTAAAGCTTTCTGGTGTATTTGCTTTTTGTTGGAGGTGTAACCTTGTATACATTTGCTTCCCATTTGGGGGGCAAAAAAACTGATAAAATGGCATTGGCTGCATGCTTTATACCCCTGACTACCTGACGTCATGGAAGATGAGACAGCAACCGACGCAGGACCCAAGACTTTGATAATCAGGCCGACTGAAGGCTACTGCAAGCAGATAACCCAGATGTGATGACTGCAACAGTGAATACACTCGAACATCTACATTTATGGTAAGTGTACACAACTGTACTTTCTGGGACTTGCTTTCCTGAACCTGTCTGTGATGGTGCCCAAATTCAAAATTAAGTCACTTCACAACCCATTACCTCCTCTTCTTCAGTCAAGTTTCCTTGTAATATTAGATTTAAAAGATGCTTATCACATTCTTCGTCTAGACGTCAAGCATTTCTTAAGGTTGTTTGTGTCTGGATCACATTTTTAATTCTCTACTTTACCCTTTCGACTATTCACTGCAGTAAGAGTGTTCACTAAGTGTCTAGCTGCAGTTATATCTCATTACAGGCTAAAAAATATCCACGCGTTTCCATATTTAGATGACTTGCTTATCTTTGCATGGTCTTTTTCAAAGTGCTAAGAATCTTTATTTTGGGTGAGAGATCTCTTATACAAGCTGGGATTAAAGAGAACATTCAAAAGCCTTTCTTGAGTCCTCCTCACAGGACTGTTTCTGGGATGTCAGCTAGACATCACAGTTCAAAGAATTTTTCTTCCACAGGAAAAAAAGTAGATGTATATCTAGATCTGTTTCTAAGGCTTTCTAGTCAGACTTTTGTCACTACAAGGGAATACCTCAGGTTTTTGAGTCTCATGGTATCTGATTCCCATGACCCACATGAGAAAAATGCAGTGGTATCTGGAATCTCTCTGGTCCTAGCACATCCTTTGTCTTTTCAAATCTCTGCTGGGTTTTGTCAGAAGAGGAATCCATTGATGGAGAAAGCGGATATCCTTAAATTCAGGTCACTACTTCTGTCTCCCTGTTCCAAATCAGGCAGTCAACAGAGACGCCTCAAATTTTGCTTGGGGAGCAATTTCAGAAGGCATAAAAGTGCACAGTGTTTGGAATACCAACAACAGATGCATGCACATAAATATAAAAGGGATACTTGCCGTAATCAAGGTACTCGATTTTTTAAATCATCTTTGGTCCCCAGGACCTCGTCATGCTGCTATAGATAATATCACAGTCATGTGGTACATCAGAAAGCAAGGGGGTACCCAGATCATACACCCAACACTGCAGACTAGTCATGTTAGCTTGGGATATAGTTTTACGGCACAGTGTCTCTCTACATGCATCCTACATTCTATCAGAGCAAAGTTGTGTGGTAGACAAGCTGAGCAGGATAAAGGTTGACCCTCACAAATGGAAACTAAATCATTGTGTCTTTCAAGATTTGATCCATCTGTGATGAGATCCTGAAGAAGACTTCTTTGCCTGCTGTCTGAAGAATCAGCTGGCAAGATTCTCCTTCAGGACTATGTGAAAGAAGGCCTGGAAGACTGATGCTTTTTCTTTTCTTTGGACAGGATTGTTACTGCATGCTTTTCAACTCTTTCCACTGATATCAAGGGTACTTGTGAAGATTTAGAAGGAATCCTTCAAGAGTATTGTCATGACTCCCTTCTGGCCCAGGTATCCATGGTTCTCTCCTTTTGGAAATGGCCAGGATCAATTATCACAATCTTCCTCACAGACTGGATCTACTTGCAGAAGAACCGGAGTTTTTGATAAACCCTAACACCAGTCAAATTCACCTGACTGTCTGGATGATGGGGTCTTGACTCCCATTAGGCGCAAGTTTTCTGGTGACATGCAGCAGGTACTAATGGAGACAAGAAAGACTGCTATTAGAAAATCAAATGCTAGCAAATCAAAAAGGCTTTCTAGTTTGTGCCAACAACATTACCAGCACCCATTCAAGGCTAGTTGTTTTCTGGTTTTGTGTGAGTTACTGTCCTGTGGACTTTTTTACTCGTCTATCAAGGCTCATTTATTAGGCATTTCAGCATCTGCCAATGGATCCTCCTTTCAGTCCATTCTCATGGCAAAATGTTTTGAAAGGGGTTTTACATAAGTGGCCTTTAAGAAAACTGGTGGTCCCTCCATGGGATCTTAATTTTGTGTTAGGAAAGTGAACACTTGCTCCATTTGAATCAGCTGACGTGGGTGACTTGAGGTTCTTAACATGGAAAACAGTTTTATTGATTGCTCTGACCTCTGCAAGAAGAGTGTCGTAGTTGCAAGCTCTTATGGTGAGTCATCCCTTTCTCATTTTCCACATTGACAGGGTTTTGTTTTAGAATTAATCCTCCTTTTATGCCTAAAGTGGTATCTGGGTTCACTTTAAACCAGACTATCCATACCCCCATTTTCTTTTCTGAACCCATAAATGAGGGAGACTGGATACTCCCTACCTTGGATGTCCACAGACAACTCTGCTACTGTATTGACACAACTAAATCTTTCAGATCTTCAGATCATTTGTTAATTTCTTGTGAAGGTAAGAAGGGATAACCTTTGTCAAAGCTGATTATTTCCAGATGGTTCTTTAAGGCTGTTATCTTTGCTATACTCACCACAACAAAACTATTCCAGGCAGGGTCATGCCCCCACTAGACCAGAGCCTTTGCTTCACAGCTTTTTGGAAAGGGCTTGATTCTTTGTGTTCTGGAGTGTGCTACTTTGTCCTCTGTACATGCTTTTACAAAGCACTATAAACTTTATCTTCTCTAAGTCTAGCTCAGGCTTTGTAGGAACCATTCTCCAGGGGCTGTTAAACTTTTCTCCTTGTACCTCCCAGATGGTATAAGCTACACTAATCTACTCGTGTAACTAAAGATACTGCACCAGTGGACATTATCATGAGCATAGTACAGTTATGTAAATAAATGTACCATAACAGTCGATGCTGGAATGATCACTGCTGCAGTAGCTGCTTCCTCCCTCCATTCCCCTTGTTATTTTTTTGGCAGGGTGTGGTTATTTATTTTGTGTTCTTCCTGGCATTGTCCTTTCAGGACCCAGCCTCTGTCTCTGTATTGGCAGGAAACATCTGAAGGGCTTGGTACCCATGCTTGTCTTTTAGTCAGTTCAGCTGGAGCTGCTTGACATTTCTGGAAGTTAGATGTCTTTTATATCCTTAGCTGAATATAACCCGTATTGCTAAAGCTAGCTCAGCAGTGATCATTCAAACATCTACTGTTATATGTTTATGTGCACAACTCTACTTTTATATGTGAGCATGTAGCTCTGCATTATTGCTGAAATATCTTGGTGGGCCATCAGTTTGTCAAATGGTTTAAAGCATGAAATACTAAAATTAAGTTTGAGAAGTTTATCATGAACAAAGCAGACAGAAAATGAAGTGGCATTTGGTTTAACTGCCCTTGTGCTCCGGGAACACTGCTAAATTCATTGGCCTTCATTTTCAAAGTCAGTTGGATTTAGTTCATAGGTGCGGTCTTTTAATGGCTGTTGGCTTTATCTATGATTTTAGGAGAATGTATCTTATCCATTAAGCCAAGAGAGAACCAAGAAGGAGTTCAGCTTAACTTTCAGCAGGTAAGAATCTTAGCTGTATTGCAGTTTCTTTCCTACCTTATTTTTAAAGTTGGTACTAAATAATTTGCTTTGTTTGGAAGTGGAAGATTTTGAAGTGGAAGATCTTGAGGCGTGCTGCAAAGTGTAGAGAAGCTGGTCTTTTTATTTATAGTAATTATTTTAATGTGGTCATTGCTTTGTATTTCTTACTAAGCATAAGCTTATAAGACTGAAGTCTTAGTTCCTCATTGCAGTTTTTCCCTGATTCCCAGGCTGGGTAGTTCCCAGACTGATAAATGGTACGCAGTTGTCTTTGTGCCATTATCAGTAATATAGTCATAAACATATATCCTATATAATTTAGTCTTTAAGTCTGTAAGCTTGGAGGTATTGGGGTTTTTTACATTTTTGTGTAATGTAGTTAGTAATTCTTGATTGTTCCCATATATTCCATGCCACATGTTGAAAGACTTTCAGTTGGTCATTCTTTACCCAACATGACGTAGTGTTTTTCACATAAGAAAAATCAGTCACTGTGGCTTTCCTTTGAAAACAGGGATACTTCTTACACCAACCGCAGGTTACTATGAAATTAGCCCCTGGGCATGTTTGCATGCGGACATTGTGTGGCTTGTGATTACATTTGGACTGGTTCAGCTTTTACGTTTATCCTTTGCAGTAATATTGTGACTTTTCATGAACATTTCGATTGCAATACTATGAGGGTTGTTTATGCAGGGGTATGTGTTACATGTCATGATTTTTACATCAGAAAAACGTTGAGAAAGTTATCTGCACGTATTAAGGAACATTGTGCAGCTGTAAGGGGTATGGATCAAAAGAATGCACTAGCTAAGCATAGTCTTTGTTGCAGTGATTTTTCACAATTTAAGTTTATCATTTTAGAGCATGTGTCTCCCTTCTTTGGTGATTTGGACACATTATTGGAGGCCCGTGAACTCAAATGGCTTACAGATGGACTCTCCTCCAGGACTTAATGAAACTTTAAATTTAAAGTGTGCATTGAAATGGTATTATTAAAATATAACTTTTTCTTTGTGTTTTTTTATACTACTGAATACTTTTATATTTTATGGCTATGTGTCAGTTTATTGCCTGAGCCTGTTACTGATACTAGTGGGGCAAATTGTCACGTGACCATTTTATTGCCTTACAGACTCTCTTAAATTTGCTGGGTTTATCGTACTGTATTTGTCTGAAGAAGTTCCTACACAAATAAAGGAATGAAAGCACTAAACACTCATTTGGCTTGCGTCTCTGTCTGGTGATGCACTGAAGTTTATTATTTTATAGTATATAATAAGACTTAGTGGCGTAACACAACGTTTTTTTCATGTCTTTCTTTACTGGACCCCTCCTTCCCCATCTCCCTTTTTGTTTTAATTTACACAGAATATGAGTGATGCAATGGCAGTACTCCCCAAGCTTTCTACAGGGCTGGATGTGAATGTCCGTTTTACAGGCGTTTCCCACTTTGAATATACTCCAGAATGCATCATGTTTGACCTTCTGGATATCCCTCTTTATCACGGATGGTTGGTAGACCCACAGGTAAGGCTTGTGGGGTAATGAAGATTTATATATTAACATACTGGTGAATGAGGAGTTAGTAACTTTGTTTGCATTATTGTTATTCATGGAAATGGCATACTGTAGTGATACTGGAAGTTTTACTTTGTGATCTCGGAAATATTTCCTCATTCATATACCTTTATAAGTTCTCTAGTGTATTTTCAAGACCAAGACGTTCGAAGAAATAACGGCAAAACCAAAGGAAACCTATTAATGCTGTCAGTGGCTGGTCTCTTGTTTTTTTGCTGGTGGCAATGCACCCTTCAGTGTGGAAGGTTATACCCTTGTGCCCTTTTTACTTTTATATGTATTAATTTTGAGATTAACATACCTCTGAGAAGAGGGATAACTCTGATATAAAGGCCTCATTTTTGCACAGAGACTTGCACTTAAAATGTTCAGGATTTAAAACTGTTGCTGCCATAATACAACCTAAAAGAGGAAAGTATGGGATTTTCTTGCTTAGAATTGTGCCATATTAAAATTTTGTTTTTACTTCGGATGTTTGCTCAGAAAAAAAAATTGTTTCATGATCATAATTTAAAGTATGTGATCCCAAAAAAACTAAGACGATATAAGTATAAAACTGAATCTTCTGTTTCAGATTCACTGGGGATTGATGTAATTGTATTGTAAGAATTAATTGTACACCTTTTAAATTATCTTTGCATTATAAATGCAATGTGAGTATGCTTGCTTTCATTTTAAAGTCAAGTAGTAATCCATCTTAAATTGACAGAGATCAGTTTTAAACTAGTTCTCTATCAAAACAGCATTGTTTTATGAGTAAAACTCCCTATTCCACCCAAATAGTTAATTTGGAGCAGATTGAGAATGAGTTTTGTGTTTGGTCTCAGAGGGGTTCCCAGTGGGAGTGGGTGTTCATCAGGGTTCAACTCTGAACTTACTGCTGTTCATATTGATGATGGACTACATTAGTAAATAGGTTGGAGGGGACAGAGCAACACAGTTGCTGTATGCATGCAATGTGGCATTACAAGCAGACACTGAGCAGGAACTTCAGCAAAGGATAAGAGAACAGAATGCAAAATTGAAGACACATGGGATGAAACTCAGTACAGGTAAGACAGTGGTAATGGCAACAAATGGAAGAAATCAGAAGAAGATGACAATTGCGATAGAAGGGAAAGTAGTGGAACACGTTAGCTGCAAGTATCTGGGAAGGGTGGTTCAGGAGAAGGGAAGTCTGAATGAGGTGATCAAAGATAGAATCAGAGGGCTACAGCCATCTGGCAGAGAGTGTCAGGTATAGTGTATGACCAAATAAACTGAAAACTAAGGTATACAAAACAGTGGCGCCACCCATACTACTGTATGGTACAGAAACCTGAGCAGTAAAGGCAGAGAGGAGCTGAGGAAGCTAGAGGTGATTGAGTATCTGACACGAGTGGTAGGAAGCACATTGTGGTACAGCCCAAGAAATAAGAACATAAGAGTACAAGTTAAAGTCACTCCAGTTGCAGAAAAAGTCAAAGAGAACAGATTACAGTGGTTTAGGCACACGTGCAGAAAAGCAGAAGACAATTTGAAGAAGATTTGAGGCAAACAGGAAGAAGGCAAGAGAAAGAGGGGATCTGGAAAAGAGATTGATTGAGAGTGAAGATCTTTAGCAGTTGAGCACGAGTGACAAATAAGGTAGGAGGAGAGTGTCATTTGAATAGAGAGAGAGAGATGGTGATAGCTGACATGACACCCTGACTCCATGAGGAAAATGGGAAAAGGGAGATGAGTATGGGTTTAGCGAGAGGATCTGAATATTTAAAGAATCAATTGAAGGTTCCATTTCATAGATGTGAATGAATTTTTCTACTTTTTTTACAACAGGTGACTAAATATTTTTAGTGGTGTTTTATGTGTAAAAAATGACTTTTTTTCATGAACTAACCTTTTTTTTGCATACCCCTTTTCTTTTTTCATACATCACAAAAAACAAACAAAACACCACAAGAGTCTGCATAAAGATAAAACCAACTAATAAATCCATTAAAACTCCACTTCTTTACAGAGGCACACACTGATTTTAATTTCACAAGTTAAACACTTTCATCCACATGTAAAGTAGACTTCATCAGAACTTTGTAGTAAAACAAAGTAATTAAAATAAATTTTAATGCTCTTCACATGATGCCAGTAACCAGTGAATAATATTCATTTCACACTCTTCTGCTTTTTTCTTAATTTTACATCTATTAGTTGTTTGTTACTACTTGAAGAGGTATAATTTCCTAATAAAGCCTGTAATTGCAATTCCCTGTTTAGTAAGTGATTGCCCCCATCACCTCGCCATCATTCTTACACACTCCTTCCATAAAAAAAATAACATTTTTAAAATTCTTACATTGTTTGGTGTGCTTAACTAGAGCATTTCTATACTTTTTTTTAACCTGTATAAAACACTAGATACACAGTTGTCAACATGTGTAACCCCCAGAAGTGTTATAGCTGTAGCTACCTTGGCTGTTATAAGTTGCATCACTTATATTGACACGTTTCCTACATGTATGTATCCACAATATTTATTGCAAGGTAAACATACCATGTTTCTCAATATGTGTTCTCACTTGGATCTTGTTTCTTTTCAGTATTTCTTTTATATTACCTCCCCTCTTTTTTGTGTGTCCAGCAAACCTTCCTGACCCTGAAATATATTCCAATGGGTCATAAAGATTTTTCTGAATCTGAGTTTTATAAGTGGCAAATGGAAGACAAGTAGCTTGCTGGTAACTTCTTTTAATATTTTTGTTCCTTTCACTTGCCTCCATTTTAAGAAAATCAGTGCTAAGTGTACCTTTTTTCCGCTCACCTCATAAACAATTTCCTCTAATAAATGGTTAGGATACCCTGTGTCCATGATTAACTGTTTCATAAACTTAACCTCTTTCTAAAACATTTGCTCATAAGAAACCAATGTAGAAAGATCAACAAACTGGTCTTTCAGAATACTTTTATTTTTTCATTTTAAAAAGTGATTACTAGACTAATACAAGAACGAGTTGCTAAAAGTGAACTTCATATTTATATATATATATATATATATATGGGTCTACTTTCATAGACCGAACGTACGAATCACCGACACACATTTTCCCCACCCCAAACAACCGACAACACACCACACCGACAACTCAACATACCGAACACCAAAACACCGACACAAAAAACGCCAAATACACATTGCACACAACAACATATCCACTAACCTTAACCTAAACCCTAACCCTAACGTGCGACACTACCGCACACTTACCCAACCCGCACCCTAACCCTAACTCACTTAACACACCCTAAACCCCAACACCGTCACTATCGCACACTCACCCTACCTGCACCCTAACCCTAACTCACTTAACACACCCTAAAACATTCAGCCCATCACTATCGCACACTCACTCCACCCGCATTCTAACCCTAACACACTTAACACTACCCTACACAGCTCTCGTCACTTCCACACACTTACCTCACGGAACCCTTAGTCCGACACCACCGCACACTCACATTTTCCACACACTATCCTAAAATCCCTCAGTATCGTACACTTACCTGTCCGCTCCCCAATACTACATCTGTCACTTTCGCACACTTACCGTATCGCGCTCACACGCTGCCGTTGTCGGTCTCTCAGCCGTCGGGATATCGTTTCGTAACCTACCTGTTCGGTCGTTCGTCTCGGTCTTCCAGGTGTCGGTAAAAGCGCTCGGTCTATGAAAGTAGACCCATATATATATATATATATATATATATATATATATATATATGTATATATATATATATATATATATATATATATATATATATATATATATCAGATTCAAAACTCCCTTTATTAATGTTTTTAGTGATGTAAACATCTAGAAAACGGATTGTACAACATTCAAATATATAGTTAAAAGTTAGCCACTGGAGCCTTCAAAAAAAAAAAAAAAAAAAAAAAAATCTTCTAAAATCTACTCAATGTTAGGTCACTGTTCCAAATGAAAAAAAAAATGGTATCCAAAAATATGTAAAAAGAAAGGTGTCTAAATAATTCACTTTTGAATACTGTATACTTTTTGCAGTAGCATAATACCAAGTTTACTAAAGTAGGGGCTGCAAAAGCCCCATGATGGAAAAATTCTCCTTCAAAAGTGAAGAAATTATTATAAAGAACTAATTCCTTAAATTCATAAATGAAATCTGCTTCACCATGAACTAATATTTCTAAGCCATTGTAACCCTAAATCCTTTGAGATTATTGTGAGTAAATCTTTGTCTGCCCTAACCAAAAGTGCTTCTTTATTACGTGCATACGATCTTAATAGGTTCAGAAATGTCACAAATCACTTAGCACATGTGGGATGCATTCTAGAACACATTTTAACTTATCTACAAAAATAGCTAAAGGTTCAGTTTTTACTATCTCTTGCAGAGATAAAGTGGTATCAAAGGAGGATCTAATGTATTTTTGTGAACTTTTGATACACCAAAAAAAAATTGGACTTTCCCAGTAAACAAATATTAAATAAATAAAAGTAAATACTTGGGATAACAGGATGTTGTATCTTGAAAAAATCATATAAGGTTTTAAAACTCCTCCCCATTCATCCTATGTTCATCTAAAAACATTTTATATTAACATATATACCAAATGGATTTTATTTTTAGACACCACTTTGTAAAATTCATCATTATCCCCATGCAAGGTAGAATGCATTAAAACCACCCCTCCACACTTATTGGGTCTTGTTGTTCATTAGATAATTCTTTAGTAATGTTTGAATGACAGTTTCAACCAACTTCTTAAACACAGCCAGAATGGAGTCGAGGGGTGGAGTAAATACGCTAGTCCTTTTCAAACCGGAATCAATATTATATTCATTAAACGTTAAAGAAAAATTGACCACATTAGTACTACCATTTTCAATTTTAATATTTTTAGCGTACTGATGGTTGTCTTATATGTTATGTTACGTTTTAAAATGTTATATTTTAATATGTTTTGTTGTTTAGTACAGTTTTGTTTTAGTTGTACAGAGAAAGAACTGGAAATCAGCCTCCTCTTTCACTCTTCTTCTTCTTCTGTCTGCTTCTTCAACACTGAATACTATTAAGACAGTAAGCCAACACTGATGACAGAAGACCACCTATTGGCTTAAAGACCAATCGCAGCCCATTATCTGAGACAGTTTGCAGTGTGAAAATTGCCATAGGCTGCAGCACTTAATAAGCAAGTGTGGTAAAACAACAAGTGCATACAGAACAAAAACAAGTGTGTGTAGATTAGATTTCACTGATAACACACCAAAAAAAACCTGGGCTTTTAAAGAAAAACATAAACATAACACTTAAAACAACAAACATATCGACG
Organism: Protopterus annectens; assembly: GCF_019279795.1. Lineage (NCBI taxonomy): Eukaryota > Metazoa > Chordata > Ceratodontiformes > Protopteridae > Protopterus > Protopterus annectens. The sequence goes on from NC_056741.1 coordinate 527,957,111, forward strand.
ACCAGTAAGCAACCCGGTATTGCCGTGAAAATGTGGTTGCGATAATACGTAAGTACCGAAAAATTAAGTTAACTTTAACTCTTTCTGCTCTAGTAAAACACGTGCTATATTAGATGTTCTTCGTGTTTCACTGTTGCAGTCATCACATTTGGGTTATCTGCTTGCAGTAGCCCTCAGTCGGCCTGATTATCAGTCTTGGGTCCTGTGTCAGTTGCTGTCTCATCTTTCATGACGACATCAGGTAGCCAGGGGTATAAAGCATGCAGTGACACTATTACATCAGTCTTTCTTGCCGTGCATTGCCAGAAGCAGTACGCAAGTGCCGGTCGGCCGACTCCTGAAATTTTCTTTTTCGAGTTTCAGAACCGAAGTCTTCAACTAAAGCTAAGTATCTCATTGGGGAAACATTTTCTTGCTCTAAACCGATGTCAGTAAAAGTCAGTAATTGTATTTCTTGTGGAAAGCAAATACCTCACAAAGATTTTCATTTGTACTGTATTCCTTGCCTAGGCCCTGACCATGACGTACCTTGCTGTTGGTTTTGGACCTTATTTAAGCAACAAACTGTTCGTCTTCGGTATGTTTACACTTCTAAATATTTTGCTACTCGGTTCAATTATCCAGATATGCCTTTGGTAAGCCATCCGACTACCTACATTTTGAAAAAACGCAAAGATAAAGACAGAGACAGGCTGCTTGGGTCCAAAGCTGCCGACGACACTTCTCCTAAGCCAGTCGCCAGGTTGCCGGTACTCAGTGAGGCACATTTGCAGCCCCTGATACCCACTACTTCAGATTTGCAGGCCTCTACTGAGACCCATTCGGAATCCAGTATGCAGCGAGATGCTTCAACTGTGGAACCTGCGGATGTCTCTACCTTGGATTGGTCCAGCTCCACTGTGCAGGCACCGGCTTCTGATGGTGTATTCAGGCCTACTGACTTGCATAGTAAACAGACGCCATCTTCTTCTTCAAGGCCTAAAACTCAAACTATGTCTAGAAATCCGATGCCCAGACCGCATGATCAGGCCTCTATGCCTAAAAAACAGATGATAAAAATGGCTAAAGACCTTATTACTTTAATCGGGGGGAAGCCAACCTTCCCCCTCTGAGACCTAAGACTGAATTTGCTTATGATACTTCTCACCAGGATTCTGAAATTTCTGTTTCCTCTGATGACCAGGATTTACCCTGATCTACCTATAAGGATTCTGATGCAGAGGACTCTATTCCCTCTTCTTCCCCTCCAGAGGATTTCTCTTTTGGTGAAATCCTGCATACTCTTAGGGAGCACTTTCACTGGGAAAGCCAGGATTACTCTGATTCTAAAAATAGGCTTAGGGATTTCTTACTCCTGCCCCAGCATAGGCCTTTAGCTATCCCTCCTGTACTAGACATTGTTAAATGATGCCTTTTCTGAATCTAGCTTGACTCCTGACTATTTACCTCCTGCTCCCAGAAAACCTGATAGATATTACAGGGTTCCTGACTCTCACAAGTTCCTTTTTAAAAATCCTACTGCGGATCCTGAGACCATTTCACGGGGACCCAAGGGCATCAAGGCTACTACTGCCCAAAATCCTACCCCCTCTGACAGAGACTCCAGCGCGCTGGATAGATGGGGTAAGAAAGTATACACTTCTGCAACTTTGGCCATTAGGGCCTTAAACTGCCAGTTTCATATGTTAAAGTGTCAGCAGCATATCATTGGATTGCTTAAACAGAAAATGATGTTGATTCCTGACTGTGCTGAAAATAAGGATTTACAGGATTTAATGCCTTCTGTGTGGAGTCTGCATGTCCTCCCTGAGGTTGGGTAGCGTTCGAAAGAGATGCGTGCGTAAATGGGCGTGCCTTCGTTGAAGATTGGGCATCGAGCTGGCACCTCGGCGTTTCATAAAAAATCTACTGCCAATCATGAGCAGACCGGAGTTCCGCTGTGGCGACCCCTTACCGGGAAAAAGCTGAAAGACAGACAACAACAATGCATTCTGCTGAACAGGTTGGAAAGCATACTTTGCAGTGTGGTTTTCACTAGAGGCATCTTGCAGGGCTGCTGTCACTGGGTCTGTACTTAGAAGGCATGCTTGGCTTAAGGAGCAATCTTTGTCAGATCATGTTAAAGCTAAATTGCTGGATGCTCCCTTAAGTCAGGACCGCCTGTTTGGCAACAAAGCAGAAGTAGTTCTTAAAAAGAAGATGGAAAAAGCTAAATCTATGCAAACTGTTAAAGATTTCCTACAAGTACAACCTCCAAGATTTAGTAGACATTGGCCCTCTAAGAATTGTTCTTTTCCTGCCTCTTCCAGGCCTTCTCAGTCCAAACCCAGAACCAGCAGAACACCTAGGCTTCAGTCCCAGGGTACGCACAGGACTAAACAGTGGGGGGCTCCCACTTCCAAATCAGGGAGTAGTAAGACTCCCCCCTATGGTAAACTGTCTCAATGACTTGACTTTAAGACTTCCAAGCGCTTCTCAACTGACTGCTCCTTTAGGGGGAAAGATTGCTCTGCAGGCAAAAAACTGGGAACTCATTACCCAGGACAAATGGGTATTAAATATCAGATTTCACTTCCACACGTTACCATCCCTAAACGGTTGGCCAGATCTACCCTCAAATCAGTGGGCAGAGGCTCAAAAGCAAGTACTGTCTCTCTTAAGCATAAAGGCTATTCAGACTGTACCAGAAGAGGAAAAGGGACAAGGTTTCTACTCAAGACTTTTCCTGGTACCCAGAAAAGACAACTCTTGGCATCCTATCCTGGACCTTTTTGGTGATTCCAAAATTCAAGATGCTAACTCTTCACTAGTTACTTACAATGCTAGGCAAAGATGCCTGCTTGGAAACACTGGATTTAAAAGAAGGCTACCTGCACATCCCAATCAGGGAATCTTGCAGAAGGAACCTATGCTTCAAAGCAGGCTACATGCACTATCAGTTCTCTGCACTGCCTTTTGGCTTACCTACTGTGCCCAGGGTATTCACAAAGTGCTTAGCTCCAGTCATTGCATTTTGCAGGCAAAGAAATATTCAAATGTACCCATACCTGGACGCTTGTCTAATTCAGGCAGAAAGCCAGGACATACTTTTGACTCATCTGGCATTTATAAAAAAGTTGCTAACTTGTCTGGGGTACACCATAAACAAAAAGAAATCACATCTGGTACCCTGTCAACAAATTATATTCCTGGGAGCAAGCTTGAACACAACTTCCCAGATGGCTTTGCTCACGCCAGAGAAATTAATTCATTTGACAACTTCAAACTAATGGCCACAAAAACCCTGCTATCTGCAAGGAAAATACTGCAAGCCTTGGGGTTCATGGCCTCTTGCATTCTACTAATTCCATATGCAAGACTGCATATGATGAAACTACAATGGTATCTAAAAATCCTATGGTGTCAACATTCTCAGCATCTAGAAGCAATGATCCCTATCATACCTTGCCTACAGTTAGAGTTCCTTTGGTGGGCAGAGGCCTGCCACCTAAACAGGGGACTACCATTCACTCTACCCCCTGCCACCCAAACCCTAACAACAGATGCATCAGACTATGCATGGGGGGGGGGGGGGCTCACCTGGCAGGGAAGTGCATTCAGGGCAAATGGAACCCAAGTCAAATGCACCTGCATATCATCAAAAAGAAATATTAGCTGTACAGAATGCTCTGACAGTCTTCAAGGACCACATTCTTCCAAGACAATTAATGGTAAGGACGGACAACACCACTGTTATGTGGTACATAAACAAGCAGGGGGGTAACCATTCTTATCCCCTCTGCAGACTAGCCATGGCTTTGTGGAACACAGCCTTGAGCTACCAAGTGCATCTACAGGCTCAATTCCTGCCAGGAAAACTAAATACACTGGCAGACAAACTCAGCATAAATCTCATGGACCCACACAAGTGTAAACTGGAACCAAAGATTTTCAACATGTTGATAAACAAATGGGGGAGCCCAGATATAGACATGTTTGCCTCCCCCCAGAACTACCAATTGGACAAATTCTGCACAAGGACTCCCCACAAACAAGCTTGAAAAGTGGATGCTCTGTCCTTCAGCTGGAAAAATCTATCAGTTTATGCCTTTCCTCCTCTGCCTCTCCTCTCCAGAGTACTTCTAAAGATCAAACAGGACAAACCAAGGATGATACTGATTGCACCAGACTGGCCATGCCGACACTGGTGTACCCCTTCTTGCGCAGTTTGTTGCTGCTGGCTCCATGGCACCTGCCTCAGACCCCTACCCGGCTGTCACAGTAGGAGAGCCAGATTCTGCACCCTCAGCTTCAAGCCCTGACCCTGGCAGCGTGGCTAATTTCCTAATGTCTCCATTACCATCCCTCAGTAAACAAGTGCTGGATGTCATTTTGGAGGCAAGGAGGCCTAGTACTAGAAAATCATATGCTGAAAAATGGAAAAGATTCTGTGCCTGGAACCAAACTCAAGGGATGGGCACAGCAGCGCCCAATTTACCTCAGATTCTTCAATACTTAACTGAGATTCTTCACAAGGGCCTTTATTTTTCCTCCATCAAAATTCACGCCTCAGCCATTTCAGCTCATTACAACACAGAATCACCCCTCATCTCTCATCCACTGGTCAAGCAGTTCCTCAGAGGGGCCAAAAACATAAGACCACCCAGGAGAACCCTAACTCCAGCCTGGGACCTTAACTTTGTAGTGGAAAAACTCGCTCTTCCTCCTTTTGAGCCAGCTGCAAGTGCAGAGATAAAATTTCTTTCTTGGAAAACAGCCTTCCTTTTAGCAATTACTTCAGCAAGAAGAGTATCTGAACTACAGGCCGTTATGGCAGTGGAGCCTTTCATCATCTTTCATGCGGACAGGGTGTCCATGCCCAAGGTGATATCCAGTGTGGCTCTTAATCAGTCCATTCATTTGCCAACCTTCTTTTCTAATCCACAGAACAAAGAGGAAAGGATCCTGCACTCCTTAGATGTGCACAGACAACTTAGATTTTACTTGGACAGGACTAAATCTCAAAGGAAATCTGAACAACTGCTGGTGGCATTTGCTGCAGGGGCAGAGGGGAAGGCTATTTCAATGCAAACCATTTCTAAATGGATAGGCCATTGCATTCATTTTTGCTATAAGCACCATGGAAAACCTATCCCACAGGGGATTAGACCCCATTCAACCAGGGCTGCATCTACCTCTACAGCCTTTCTCAGAGGTGTACCTACCAGGGACATCCTAGAATCTTCTACCTGCAGTTATGTACATACTTTCACCAAGCATTACCATTTACCAATTTTCTCTAAATCCGGGGCTGGCTTTGCTACTGCAGTCTTGCAGGGCCTTATAGCTGGTCCTAATGCTATCTAAATGCCTCCTCCCATTCTTAGCTTCGGGAATCTACCCAGATGTGATGACTGCAGCAGTGAAACAAGAAGAACATAGTACAGTTGTATACACTTACCATAAATGTAGATGTTCGAGTGTAGTCACTGTTGCAGTCCTGGTTACCCTCCCTGCAGCCCCCTGACTTCTTTTGGGTATACCTTTACTCTGCTTAAAGCTTTTTGGTGTATTTGCTTTTTGTTTGGAGGTGTAACCTTGTATGTGTGTATATGTACGTATTGTATTTGTGTATATGTACGTATATATATTTTACATATATATATATATATATATATATATACATATATATGTATATATATATATATATATATATATATATATATATATATGTGTGTGTGTGTGTATATATATATATATATATATATATATATATATGTGTGTGTGTGTGTGTATATATATATATATATATATATATATGTGTGTATATATATATATATATATATATTTATTTTTTTTAATTGCTTCCCATTAGGGGGGGCACCTGACATCTGGGGCAAGAAAAAACTGATGTAATGGCATTGGCTGCATGCCTTATACCCCTGACTATTTGACACCACGGAAGATGAGACAGCAACCAATGCAGGACCCAAGACTTTGATAATCAGGCCGACTGAGGGCTACTGCAAGCAGATAACCCAAATGTGATGACTGCAACAGTGAATGCACTCGAACATCTACATTTATGGTAAGTATACACAAGTTTACTTTCTTTCAGCAAGTTGAAAAGCAAACTCTGTCGAAAATAAACTTTTCTCGTCCTGTGTAATAACAACCTCATTAAAATTGTAAATACGTACATCCTTAAAGTAAAAAATCATGGACATTCAGAAACAATGTAGATGAAACACATGGACATTCAGAAGCCATGTATATGAAACACTTGATGTCCTTAAGTTTATTTTCGACAGAGTTTGCTTTTCAACTTGCTGAAAGAAAGTAAACTTGTGTATACTCCTCCCACAAAACACAAATACATGCGAGAGATGCAACTATACGGCCAAACTGGAGGCTGAGCTCTCTCAACATAGGACTGGCAAGACCAGTCAGGAGGAGAAGGTTACCACTATAGATCCAGTCTCACATAGTACCATTACAACCTCAAATCATACACATGAACACACAGACATACTCGGAGGCTCTGATCAAAAATCTACCAAAACAGCAGAGGCCACCAAAGCAGACACCCAAACAACCACCACCTCAGAACACAACACCTGCAACACATAGACCTCCCAGTCAGAGTGACAAATCCAACCTCCAATAGCATATGTAGAGTCCTATGGCAGAGGCGATGCAAATGCCTAAATGTTCACAAGCATTCAAATGTGAAAATAGTCCAGAGCAATCAATAAGACTTGGAAAAACGTTTTTAATGAAACAAACGTGAGCGCTTTCACCATTCGGCTTCCTCAGACGTTACATCAGACCACAGTCACAAAACATTTAAATAATGGTGCACCAATCCTCATTGGCAAGTGAAAATCATCACATGTCCACAGTCAATAATGAAGCAGCTCAAGATGTCAATACAAATACAACACTTAAAACAGCATATAATCAATGCTATCAATACATAATAGCAGCATTTGTACCTGTTAAATATTAAAAACTAACAATATATAAATACTTTACACATACTCTACTAAAATTATTGAAAAAGACGATTAAAACATGGTTTAGTTGGTAAAACTAAATACGCCTAACCATACTGAAAAAACATAAGTATCACGTATACAGTAAAAAGGGCGCTTTTTCCAAAATGAGTTACAGTTGAAAGTAAACACAGTAATGAAGTATTAAAAAATGCTAATACTAAGATGTGTGATTAATGACCAGTCATAATACACATATACATACTAAGAAAGCAAACTATACTATTTCTTAGGTTTAAAACAACGCCTTTTTCTTAGAATAGGTTTCAAATTAACTTTTTCATTCAGGCCTGGGGTTAGGTCTGCCTTGCATCTTATTATCCAGCGTAATTCACATTCAAGAGTGTAATTTATCAAATCACCCCCCCGTACACTAGGAAAAACTTCTTGTATGACACTATACAAAAAACTATGTGAGGGACCACAGGACATGACGTGCTTAGCCAAGGAATTAACATCATTACCTATCCTTATATTATACTGATGTTCCCTAATCCTCTCACGTAGGGTCCTATTTGTTTTTCCTATATAAAATGATTTACATGCTGTGCACCTAGCTAAGTACACAACATTCTCGGGTGAACAGTGTTAGTGGGGGAGGTTTAGTAAGCAATGGGGGAGGTTTGGTAAGCAATGTGAGTTTAAATAACAGCAATGTAGCCCTCCCATTTCCTGATACTTCTGTTAGAAGGAAGACCCCACTTATATGCACAGGAATGGTAGGGGCACAGGATAACAGTTCTTTTAACCCTTTTCCTATTGCACAGCAACGCACAGGCAGGTCACGGTCACAGAGCAGAGGCCGATACAAGAGAAAAGTATCGGACAGCGAGCAACGAGGCCCCACGCTGAAGAAAATGTGGGAGAAGGTGGGAACTCGCTGATTGTCAACATTCCAGTGCTTCATTATTGACTGTGGACATGTGATGATTTTCACTTGCCAATGAGGATTGGTGCACCATTATTTAAATGTTTTGTGACTGTGGTCTGATGTAACGTCTGAGGAAGCCGAATGGTGAAAGCGCTCACGTTTGTTTCATTAAAAACGTTTTTCCAAGTCTTATTGATTGCTCTGGACTATTTTCACATTTGAATGCTTGTGCACATTCAGGCATTTGCATCGCCTCTGCCATAGGACTCTGCATATGTTATTGGAGGTTGGATTTGTCATTATTTATTTGCTTTTTGCAGAGCCCGAGCTCCGTTGGCTGTGTGGTTTTGTTTGTTTACTCCCAGTCAGAGTGTCAAACAGTCACAGCCCTTAAGGCCAAACACAATGCCAGACACACTAGTCATTGGTGACTCCATAGTCAGACACACTGACGTCCCGCTCACCAGACTGAGTAAGGAGAAGGTCACAGTAAGCTGCCTGTCGGGCGCTAGAATCCGCCACATAACGCAAGCACTCAGGTCTCTCAACAGCAGGTACAAATATGACTCAGTCATTGTCCACGCTGGTGTAAACGATCTGAGACGTACCTCCTTGGACTACATGAAAAGAGACATTGAGGAGCTCTCTGATTATGTAGCCCAGGCAGGTATGACCCTGACCTTGAGCAGTATCCTACCTTCACCAAGAATGATGCCACAATACAGAGATAAGATGATCAGCTTTAACAATTGGCTTAAACACTGGTGTCATTCAAAGGGGATCCAGTATCTGTCTGCCTGGGATGACATGCTGGACAAGCCACGCTGCTTCGCAAGGGACGGCTTGCACCTGTCACCCCTGGGATTCCGGATATTGGCAAAGGCTCTTGCCACCCCATAGTGCCTTTTTAGGCAAGGCTCAAATTCTAAACCTACCACCCTAGAACACAAAAAGGAAAAAACTAAGGGTAATGCTGCTCAATGCCAGAAGTCTAAATCTCAAAATGCACGCACTCGAGGCCCTTCTCAGTATGGAGAACATCGATGTCTGTGCTGTGACAGAAACCTGGTTCAAGGCTCCTGAGAGCACCCCAGCTATCAGGTTTTACCTCATATTATGCGTTCCGCCCCAAAATCCGGACAATACCAAGAAAGGAGGGGGTATCCATATTCATCAAGGACACCCACACCTCAAGACTGGTGGCAACGCACGATGCATCGGAGACCATCCAGGTGCAATTAACCGTAGGCAAGACTGCTCTGCAAATTGTAGCATGTTACAGGCCACCCTCACAAACTCAGGAACCTCACATGGCCTTCCTGAAAACACTAGAGGGGATAAATGTATCACCAAACACCATCATACTAGGTGACTTCAATTACCCTAATATAGACTGGGAACACTACTCAAGCCCAAACACCCTAGCCCAAAAGTTCCTGGAATTCATAAACTCAAATGCCATGGAACAACTAGTCACCATCCCCACAAGAGGAGATAACATACTTGATCTCATCATCACGAACATGGGAGCACAATGTTCAACACCGGAAGTATACCCCTCACTGGTGAGATCAGATCACAACTAATCTCGCTGGAGGTCCTCATCCCACCCCCACCTGAAATAAAAAGACCACAGTAAAGAACTTCTCAAAAGCCGACTTCACACTTCTAAAGACTAGTGTGGTCTCCTTTAAGGCCCCTGAGCGGCGGAAAACAGTACTCAAGCCGCTGAATCACTTACAAATGCCTTCTACCAGCACCTGCAGGACTGCATGGATAAGGCAATCCCAAGCAAAACAAAGACTCTTTGTACCAAAGGCAAGCGTCCAGTCTGGTGGACCCCAGCCATAAACAAACTCTACAACAAAAGGAGGAAGCTACTACAAGATAGAGCAAAATCCTTAAAAGGTAAGACACCCTTGATCACTATAAGTAAAACTAAGAGCTCTCATAAAATCATCCAAAGCAAATTTCGAGAGAAAAATAGCTAAAGACTCAAAAGACAATCATAAGGCCTTCTTTAGCTATGTTAGAAACCTAGGAGGAAACTCCCAGATATGCTCAGAACTAGTTCAAAATGATGTGAAGATTACTGATCCTACAGACATTGCCAACATACTGGCTGACAGGTTCAGTGCAAACTCCCCTCCCCAAAAGGAGAGATATCTATACCAAACAATTGCAGCCCCCAAACATCTCCAGCGCCCAAGTGAGAACTGCTCTCTCCAAAGCAAAAACACAGCATCCATGGGACCTGATGGTGTCCCCGGCTGTGTGCTCCACAAACTCAATGAGGAATTAAACCCACAGCTAGGACAGCTGTTAAATCAAAGTCTTACCTCTGGATACGCACTCCAGGAGTGGCGCACTGCAACTGTGGTCCCACTTCACAAAGGCGGTGCCTCCACCGACCCTGGAAATTACCGGCCCATTAGCTTGACAAGCCTTATCTGCAAAGCCATGGAGAGGATCATAATGGACCTCATAAATAAAGACATAGGGAATTTGCAGACTTTGGATCCAACCCAGTTTGGCTTTGTCAAAGGCAGATCATGCCTTTTAAACTTGGTTGACTTTTTCGAAACAGTCACCAAAGCCATTGATGAGGGAAAGGCAGTCCATACAGCCTACCTCGATCTGGTTAAAGGCCTTCGATACAATACCCCACTCGGGTATCATTGAAAAACTCATCAGCTTAAATGTTAACCCATACATCACAAGATGGGTTGCAAACTGGCTGAGTGACAGAACCCACAGGGTCAGAGTTGCTGGCGCCATGTCAGACTCAAAGCCTGTCACAAGTGGTGTCCCACAGGGCTCAGTCCTGGGCCCACTCTTGTTTGGCATCTACTTTTCCGAAGTACAAGCAAACACAGGAGGGTTATGGCTGACAAAGTTTGCAGATGACTGCAAACTGGGCGCCATAGTAGAAAACACATCTGACACAGATATCCTTCAGAAGGGTCTCACAGAAACGGATAACTGGTGCCAGAGCCACGGCCTAAAGTTAAATGCCAAAAATGCATAGTCATACCCTTCGAAAAACAAGGTTACCCCTAGCTACCAAATAGGTGGCAATCCACTGAGCACAGAAGAAGTTATCAGGGACCTGGGGACCCAGGTTGATAGTAGTCTGTCATTCGACACCCATGTAGCTAAAGTAGTTAGGAAGACCTTCTACATTGCCCACCTTATCATGAAGGGATTCTCATCTAGATCAAGGGAGGTCATAGTCTCCCTTTACTCATCACTCATCAGACCAATGATTGAGTACAATGCCCCATTCGAATGTATCTGACCCGACACTTGCAGCAGCTGGAGAGGCCACAAAAGTTCCTCACCAAAAGGATAAAGGGTCTCAAAATCTGTCCTATGCTGCCCGACTGAAAGAACTCCAGCTCTATTCAGTCGCCACCGCTTGCTCAGAGGTGACCTTTGCCTAACATACAAGGCCATGTCAAACCCAGATTTGATTAATATGTTTCACCTCAACAATCTAGATCCATCAGAGCCACAAGGGCGGGAGACTTAAACCTCGACACGGCTATTAATAGGACGTGCTGGAGGGATAGATTCATCACCCAAAGACTCCCTATGCTGTGGAACAAAATCCCGGTACATGTGAGGCAGACCACCTCGCTGGCCTTGTTCAAGAGAAATCTTGACCAATGGATGGGAGATCGCAGATATACCCCAGGGATTACCTCAGTGTCACTGCTCGACAGAGGCACAGCAAAATAATGGGTATAGTTCCCCATACTAAAGGGGTGGCGTAAGCCACAAAACGATGGGCTAGGCTTGTAAATGCCCTCGGGCAGATAGCCTAGTATGAACCTATGAACCTATGAACCTATTTGTATATATCCCGTGGGCATCTATTACAGGAGATTTAAGGTATCATACAGTGAAAACATTTGTTTTAGCTCATTGGTTTGTCTCTGACCTTTTTACTCTCTGGATTGTATGTTAGCCGAAAATTTTGCAAATACCACAATGGTTATGGACATCATCTGGGTTTCTGAATTATAGCCAAACACTCCATTTATGCTCTGCTGACAAGGTCATAAGACCACCAGAACATTCATGTCCACAGCTAGTGGAGTTTGGCTTTATTGGCCTGAATGAATTCATAAAGACTTGGAAAAAAAAAGGGGGGGGGTACAAAGTCATAGACATTCAGAAGCCGTATAGCTAAAACACTTCCGTAAAGGGTCATTTGCATATATCACATGGGTATCTATTACAGGAGGTTTAAGCCATCATCCAGTGAAAACTCTAACTTCGCTAGGTTTTCTTGTAGTGTTTACACATTGGTTTGTCTGAGTCACCTTTTTACACTTTGGATTAGATCCTTAAATAAAAGTTCACTAGGCCCATTAATTGCAGTTAAATTACCAGTCTTGATTTTAAATAGTCTCTGGTGCTGGAAGTTCCTGGACCCATTCTCGCTGAATGTCTGTTTTCTGTTGACTATTCTCTGCGATCTCCATGAAGGGATCTCTTCTTTAAAAAAGCCTGTATCCTGGCTTCTAACCCAGAATGAACTGCCTAAGGTGACTCAGCAGTGCTTCCTGTAACCATTCTGCCTCCCCTCAAGGACTTAAAACAGTGTGTATGTACCCTGTTGTGTAAATCATCTCTCTATGGTTAACTATTGTCTCAGCGTGTGTTAGCTAGCAGCCCACCACGGACCTTAGGTTCCCCGTCAAGCTCTCCAGGCTTTATCCCATTCCCCCCCTCACTAAGAGATAAGCCAGTAACCTATCATTTACTCCATTTGGCCACTAGGTGGCAGCCTTTTACCTCTACAAGCCTCTCCTATCTCACTATAAGGTTCAGACATTTTTTTTCTTTTTGAGTTACATTGAACATCTCTGCTTTTGCTCCAAATCCCTGTGAATTCTCTGCTACTGTTTACCTAAACTACATAGTGAACCAGTTTCTATCCCCCTATGCCTCCTTACCTTGTGCTCTGCTCTCTGCTTTACTAATTGTTTCTGCTGGCTACGTTTTCTTCCTCCTCCTCCTTGGCTCTACCCGCTCCGTTCGCTGTGCGGGCTCACTCTGCTCCCCTACCCTGCCCCCAAATCTCTCCCACCCCCAGCACCTGTACATGTATACTCACTCATAAACCACACCTACTCCATTTAACTCATACCTTCCCCCACCCCTTACTTCCACACCCCACCCTCCTTGCATCTCTTTACAATACTAACCCTACCTTAAATCCCAGACCATAGTACACTTTATTTCATACCCCCCACTCTAGGTGTAAACAACCACAATGCTTTCAAAACCAACCCAGTTTATATCCCTAATACTACTACTCCTCACCTTGTCCTATCTAAGTTACCTCACCAGGCCTCTCAATAACAACCCTTTTCACACAAGTTAAATCACTATAAAACACACATACTTTACTAGCCACCACATTAGTCCCTATCTATACTCTTTCAATAACTCTCTGCTCTTCCCTTACAAGCTCATCTCTAACCACAGACACACTACTCCAGTCTTAACTATGCCTACTCCTACAAAACAAATGACCTTCAAACTAGATAACAAACAGGCTAAATACCTATTTTACCACATTCACCAACTTATTACCACTCTTCTTTCTGGAGATGTACACCCTACCGTGGCCCCTCTCCTACCTACAGTCCAAACTTCCTCCTTCATACTCCCCCCTCATCAGGAAAATTCCTATTTCTCTCAGCACTGAGTGCTCAAAGTATATGTAACAAAATCCCCAGCCTGCATGCCTGGCTTCTCTATAACCAACCAGACATCCTGTCCATCTCCGAAACATGGCTGAAACCATCCATAAAAGACTCTGAGATAACACCCTCCAACTACAGTATTAGAAATGACAGAACCCATAAAAAGGTGGTGGAGTCACTCTCTTGTACTCTTCATCCCTGTCAGTTACTCCATATACTAAACCCATTCCCCAATTCGCTAATGCTGAACTAATCCTGGCCCTACTTCAGATAAATAGACATAAGTTCATTTGATTAGCCTCCCTCTACATCCCTCCCCGGGACAATGTCCATATACTTGAAGATATACTCTCCTGGCTCTCCACCAACATAACCAATGAGACTATAATTCTAGGCGGCACAAACATTAACTGGACCAGCATTCAATCAGCTAATCAACACCACTACCAGACCTACCAAAGATCATTCCTCTGGTAGCACCCTTGATTGGATTCTGGTCTCTCACCCTCATTATATATCCAGCTTTGGTACCCTCCCTGACTCCCTCAGTGACCACTATCCCACTTTCGCTCATAGTCGCTCCCTTCCCTACAACTCTCTCCTACCTACATCTCTACATGCTCCCTAAAACACTTCAACCCCTCCACTTACTCCAACACACTAAAACATTTAAACTGGAGCCCCCTAAAAACTCTCCCCCCTAGAAAATGCCGTCACCTACTTCAGTACCACATTTATAAACCTTTTAGATACCATTGCCCCATTAAAAACAAGAAGGATTAAAAGTAACACTGTCCCTTGGCTAAGCAAAGACACCTTAGTTTTCATGCGCCTCTGAGACAAAGCCCTAAACCATCACCATAAACATAAAACTCCCGTCACCCTAAATATAAAACTCCCATCACCCTAAATGAATACATAATACTTCATAACAGAGTTAAAAAAACTTATTTCTTTAGACCATAAATCCTACTTCTCCTCACTCCACAACAACCATAGGACAAACCCCAAAAAATTTTGGGATGATATCACCTCCCTCTTTAACCCTGGTAGAAAGGAAGACCCTAGCACAGACCCAAATACCCCCGATAAGGACTTAGCCACCCAATTCAGCTCTTTCGTCATTGACTCAGTATAACCAAACTAACATCATCCTTCACAAACAACCCTACATCTTCTCCTTTACCTTCCCCTATCTCTTCCTACTCAAATACTCCCACCATTCTCATAAATCGATCAATCCAAGAAGGCCATGTACCCCAACTCTGGAAAAAGGCCTTTGTTATTCACCTTCACAAAGGGGGTAACAACTATAATATCTCTAATTTCCGACCTATCTTTATCTTATCACCCATCTCAAAACTTGTTAGTGTATCCACCTACAACTTTTACCATTTCTCATAGACAACCATCTGCTAACTCCCACACAACATGGATTCAGACCTGGCCATAGTACTACTACCGCCCTCCTTTCCTTCCTCGAAACGGTGAATGAAGCCCGTGATTCTGGACACACTGTGTCTACCTTCCTTCTTGATCTTTCCAAGGCCTTTGATACTCTCTCTCATAACCTTCTCCTAACTAAACTCTCTAACCTAAATCTTTCTCCTTCCTCTATCAACTGGTTTTCCAGCTACCTCTCTAACAGGCAGCAAGCCGTCAAATAGAAAAAAAGCCTTCTCCCCATTCCTCAACACTCCCACTGACGTACCCCAGGGTTCCATATTAAGTCCCCTACTGTTCAATACTTTCATCAATGATTTTCACCGCACCATCCCTAATGCAAACATTATCCAGTACGCCGACGACTCAGCAATCATCTGCTCTGCCACCTCCATCTCCACTCTCATAAAACTAACACAAGATGCCTTCTCCTCCACTGAGCAATGGATGCTAGAGAACCATCTGGCACTCAATGCATCAAAAACCAAACTCATGATATTCACCCCCTCAAAAACCGCAATAATTGACAAAAACTCATTCTCCATCATCAGTAAGAATACTCCTCTTGAAGTAGTATCCAATGCAAAACTGCTTGGAGTACGTATTGACAATCAGCTCAAGTTTGATACCCACCTGCAAGCAAGTATAAAAAAAAAAACATCAGAAACTAGGCATGCTCTACTGCCACAATCGCTACCTCACCCCCTCTACCAGGCTTGTTCTCTCTACCACATATCTTATCCTTTCTCTCCTTTATGGTGCCCCACTCCTTAGTAACGTACAATCTTCCCTAAAGACAAAAATCTCTTGCTGTTGCAACAAAATCTCCAAATTCGCCACTGGATACAGATACCCCCCCCCCAATCACTGTACAGCCCTCCACAAACTAAATTGGCTAGAGTTGCCCAGTTACCTCACCTACATTCAACTCATACATGCCCACAAACTCATCTTTAGTCCCTCTCTTTGCCCCTCCCTTGCCTCAATCTTTAAAATTCACCTTCCCAATAGACTCCTAAGAACCAATACCCAAAATATGATTGAACTGCATAAGCCTGCACGCCCACCCGGCAAATTTTTACTATCCTTCTCCTTAGCACGTCTCTGGAACTCCCTGCCACCTCACCTTCGCACCACTAGCAGCCTCTCTACTTTCAAAGCCTTGCTTCATTCTTACCTAACATCCCTCTGGGAATGCTCCTGTTCCCATCCCACATGAATTCCCCAGTAACACACCTATTTCATACTCCCACTATCTTCTTCCCCATCCTTTCTCTATACTATCTTTCTTCCCACTTCCTTCCTTACTCCCCTTCTTCCCTAAACTCATCTCTCCCTTACCCCATATACCCAATTCTATCTCTTCCTCCTCCATCATTTTTTTTCAGCAGAAATACTCATTCTGTAAATATCTTCTTATAGTTGTATTAGATATAACGCCTGCATTTGCAATCATAAGAATTACATATTTGTAAGTACTGTAAATATTCACTTAGCGATCCTTTAATTCTGTTTTGCATCTTACTAAATTGTACCTTCAGGTAGCATTTTTATCTGTACTATTGTTATTCTTTACTAATGAAATATTGTTATTTTATTCATTGTATACTGTGGAGTTTTTCTCCTCAGGACTCCATTCAAAATGGGCTCTTCTGGCCCAATGGACTATCCTGGCAAAAAACTTCAAATAAATAAAATAAATAAAAAAACTGTGTCCTCATATTCATCTGAAGTGTCCAAAGATTTCTTGTTATTGGAGCTTAATTTCTCCTCATGATTATTGTTGTAAACATTTTCTTCACTATTCCTTTTTCTTGTATGTCTAGTTGATTGGTGACTTTTATGGCCCACAGAAAAATTATCCTTGGTAACAGGGTTCACTTCCTTCTCAGCATATTGCCATTTATTGTGAGCAGGATTTTGGAATTTTTATGTTTTCTGTTAAGGTCTGCCATGCTGTTGACCTTTTTTATAAATATCCTCAAATTCCAATTTATTTGAGGCAAACAGTAAACCCGCTTGAATAAACCTGTTTAAGTTATCCAGTTCAACTGTAATACTGTCTGTTTAATGTTATACTTGATAAGAATCTCCAAAAACTCCATTCCCACCCTGCCGAAAAGACATACAAGTCTGAAATGTGAGGGTGAATTGGATAACATTTCATTAGGAAACTTATAAAAACATAGTCCTGTGGGTACAGTACCTTGATTAATGGATCTCTCAACAATTGTTTGTCCAGTGGTAGTATTTTGAATTTCAACATTG
The DNA here is from genome assembly GCF_019279795.1 of Protopterus annectens. Lineage (NCBI taxonomy): Eukaryota > Metazoa > Chordata > Ceratodontiformes > Protopteridae > Protopterus > Protopterus annectens. The sequence goes on from NC_056741.1 coordinate 527,974,447, forward strand.
TTTTTTTTTTTTTTTTTTTTTTGTGAAATTCATCCAACTGTTTGGGTAAAGAAATGGGAGTAAATTCTGAATCGACATTAAAACCAGGCACCAAATCCAGAAATTAGTTCAGACTCTCAAACAGCCAGTGTTGACTGGTGAAAACTTCATGGGTTGAATGGGTAGTGTCTTCTGAAGTGACCTCCATATATGTTGGCATCAGATCGATGTCTGGATTATACTGGGGCCATGTGATGAGCGTTGACGTTTATTTAAACTACTTTGTTGTTCTAATGTGGATTTCTGATGAAGCCTAGGTTACAAATGAATGATACTCTTAACTTATGTAATTAAATCAGTCTGTGTCTTCATGAAGTAGTACAGTTTTTATCTTGATTTATTAGTTGGTTCTTTTTTCAGACCTGGTATTTTTTCCAAATGATTAAGTAGTTTAGAGAGCATTGATAGTTGAAATTAATGTAGTCAGTGGTCTGAGTCCCTCTTTTCTGATTTAGACTTAAAAGATGCATTTTGTCATGGCTAGCAATTGTATTATTGGACATTTCTTGTTAGAAACTGCCATTGTTAAAATGAGGCTTATTGAATTGCTGTTTTGTAAGGAAAATGTACTGCTTTTGTTTTGTTGCTTGTGTACACTTTGTGACAACATACCTTCAATATTTTACTGTTTGAGGCATTTTGATTCAACGTGTCATATTTAAGCATTGGGAAATGTGTTTCAGGGCTACAAATGTATTTTATGTTTTGTGCTTGTAATCACTTTGACAATTTACGTTAATTTCTTGTTTTCTCTTGGTGCTGTTCCTGTGAAAGGGACTTAAGATTTCTGACAGGGTTTGGTGTACTACTTGTTAATTTACTTTCAAAGTTTGAGGGGCTGTGTGCCACTTATGAACACTTGCCTGACAACTATAACTCTATACCGGAGAGCAGAAGTTCATACCAGAAGACCTACTAAGTGAATCTATTTCTGAGAAAGCTATATTAAGGGATTCTGACATACAGCCATGGCTTGGTTTCTGTCCGATTCTCAAGTCCGAGATTCTAATTCAGAAGAAACTTTGTCTTTTCCAACCTCTTTTTGAGGATTGTTCCTTTTCTAAGACTGAATCCAGAATGATTGAGATTTTTATGGGAACACGTGTGCTTACCTGTTCCTCCTATTATGGCCATCCTTGGAGGATGTCTTGAATGCTGCCTATAATAACCTTTACCCTTAACCTCAGTCCCCACAAAATGGTGAACACGTATTAATACCAAACACTTGGAAGATTTGTGAAGCTTGTAGTGTATGTGACACTGCATTATTGCCTTGTTTATTTATTCAGTGTACTATAGACAGGAGTATTACAAATAGTGCAAAAAGAAAAGTCTGCACCAGTATATTCACCTACATTACATTTCTGCTGCTGTTCACTGAATTCTTTGCTACTACAAGCCAACATATTCTTCATAAGCTTCTTAAGACCTTCATTAGTAGTATTGATAGTGGGAAAAGAGGCATGCAGATCATGTTTTATGTGGCTCTGTAACTATACAAAGCCAAACTAATATGCTGCTCTTCCAGAATAACGCCAAAATATGCATAATATAACAAAATGCACTGTGTTAGCTACTTATTGTTTTATTTGTTAATTAATATTAATTTTATTTATTGTACTGTGTCTTGTAGAGCCCTGAAGTAGTGCAAGCAGTTGGAAAATTGAGTTATAACCAGTTGGTGGAGAAAGTGATCACATGCAAGCACTCCAGTGACAATAGCATTGTCACAGAAGGTAAGACCAAGAGTTATGTTGTTTCCGTAACAACAGCACATTGCCACTAGAAGGATACTAGGAGAGGCTTAAAGCATGGGCAGAGGGTTGTATGGAACTATAGGGATTCTGGCCCCAATACTACTGGTTAAACTGGGTCAGAAACAGTGAACCTAAGCAGTGAGAATAAATGTGCATTTAATGACCACCATACAGCCCGACCCCATGTGCAAAAGTGGGAAAAAGGGGTTGAAGATAGATGGATGGAGAGATATCCCAGATAAAAAAAAAACAAACTTTCTAAGTAATTTTTATTTTTTTTTTGGAATTAAATGAATTTTTGGAGATTCATACATTGTTTGCCAGCACCTGAAGAACACATGACTGCTCAAAACATGACCTCTTTTTTTCATTTCATGTTCATTGTATATGATACAGTGGCATTATTGCTGAAATCTTGTGCAGTATACATTTTTCTTTACTTCTAATGGCACTTTTGCATTCATTTCTTTGAAGTGCCACCCTACTGGGATACTGCACATATTTCAAAACAAACCAATAGGAACTTCCATAAACAAACGTGGCACCGTAGTTGAAAGCTAAAAATCCTTTATTGCACGAAGCGCTTTTCATTTAAAGCTAGTACTCAAACTTCATCAGATGTTATAAAAGCCAAACTGATACCATTTAAATAATATTACAACTGGATCAGCTGACAGTCATATTTAAAGTAACATAGATCTTTTTCCTTTTAAAATCTTACACTTTAAAATAGAATGCTTTCATTATTAAATACTCTTGTATAATACCCTATAGGTTGAAAACAATCCTAAATAACAACATTAAATGTATTTAAATTGTATTAAAACAATCAAAAAGCAGCGATTAAAACAATGGACTGTAGCAGAAGACCGATTATATTCTCCCAACAGCTAGCATATGTATATTAACTTTGAATATTTATATATGTACATATATGCTTATTTAGATGGACAATTAGATATGCAATTATGAAAGTAATACTTATTTTATATGTACAAAGTACTTATTGTGTATCATAATAACCACTTACATTATTATCTACGTAAGCTTCTGATTTTTAATATGGGCATTATTGAACACACATCGTTCAATCCTGGTATATTATATGCATTTAACCAAATTTGCCATATTAATTCTACTCTTTCGAGTTCTAATTCTTATGGTCCCCCTCTCATATTTGTTGCCACCTGATCCAAGATCAAAAATTTGAATTCAGGACCAGGGTAATCCAAAATGTGCTTAGCTAATGCATTGTCTTGTTTAAGTTTACCTATACTATATATATGTTCGTAGATTCTATCTCTTAATCTACGTATTGTTTTGCCTACATAGAAGCATGGACAATATTGGCACTTAGCTAGGTAAACGACCATTCTGGAATTAAAATTATGTTTCTCTTTACTTATCAAATCCATATTATTAATGGATACAGAACTACCAACCTGAATTTACTTGCAAAATGGACAAGAGCCACATTGCTGCATTCCCTTCCGGTTGATGTCCCTGTTACGGTTGAAAATAACAATGAAGTAGTAGTGAATGCTCATGTGGCATCAGACCCAGCGGTGTCTTTTACAAATACCACAATTATCAATGACACTTCAGGATTTGGGTCTAGTTTCGTTCTTACATTTAATATGGACTACTATTTTATAAGAAATGTATGTAAGAACTGGAATATGCTTACAGAAAACAAGGAGCTATTGGAAAAATTAGGGAACACACCGAAATTTATCACAAGAAGGGATAAAAATTTTAAAAATGTATTCAAAAGCATACAAAATAGGGACATCAACCGGAGGGAAATGCAGCAATGTGGCTCTTGTCCATATTGCAAGTATATTCAGGTTGGTAGTTCTCTATCCATTAATAATATGGATTTGATAAGTAAAGGGAAACATAATTGTAATTCCAGAATGGTGGTTTACCTAGCTAAGTGCCAATATTGTCCATGCTTCCATGTAGGCAAAACAATACGTAGATTGAGAGAGAATCTACGAACATATGTATATAGGTAAACTTAAACAAGACAATGCATTAGCTAAGCACATTTTGGATTACCCTAGTCATGAATTCAAATTTTGGATCTTGGATCAGGTGGTAACAAATATGAGAGGGGGTCCATCAGAATTAAAACTCGAAAGAGTAGAATTAATATGGCAAATTCGGTTATATGCATATAATATACCAGGATTGAACAATGTGTTCAATAATGCCCATATTAAAAATCAGAAGCTTACGTAGATAATAATGTAAGTGGTTATTATGATACACAATAAGTACTTTGTACATATAAAATAAGTATTACTTTCATAATTGCTTATCTAATTGTCCATCTAAATAAGCATATATGTACATATATAAATATTCATTCAAAGTTAGTATACATATGCTAGCTGTTGGGAGAATACAATCGGTCTTCTGCTACATTCCGTTGTTTTTATCGCTGCTTTTTGATTGTTTTAATACAATTTAAATATGTTTAATGTTGTCATTTAGGATTGTTTTCAACCTATAGGGTATTATACAAGAGTATTTAATAATGAAAGCATTCTATTTTTAAAGTGTAAGATTTTAAAAGGAAAAAGATGTATGTTACTTTAAACATGACTGTCAGCTGATTCAGTTGTAATATTATTTAAATGGTATCAGTTTGGCTTTTATAACATCTGATGAAGTTCGAGTACTAGCTTTGAACGAAAAGCGCTTCATGCAATAAAGGATTTTTAGCTTTCATCTACGGCTGCCACGTTTGTTTTTGGTACTACATATATTTGGACCATAGTGCATCACACTCTGGATTTAAAATGGATCGGGCTTATGCACTATGTTTGTTACATACAATAGTCAACTTAAATACGTTATCAGACACCTGCAGGTTGGGTAATCATATGAAGTAAGAAACTACCATACATCTTAGATGGTATCCCATGCCAGTTTAGCAGTATGTGTAACAGAGTAGTTTGCTAGTGAGCCATATAATTTTTGTAGTTGTATAGTTTATAGCGAGAGGAGGTGGAGGTTCTTTTCTGAATGCTAGACCTCACTAAAATTCTGAAAATATGTACATAATATATATTAGACTCAACATTGTAAGTAGGGATTGGCGTAACCCACGCAGTTATGCACATCTTGTATTTCTGCATTAATAGCCTTAAGTGATAGGGGTGAATCTAAATACATTTAATGTTTCTCTTCATTATATCTAAAACACCTACTCCCAAACCCAACATTTTTTTTGTTTTTTTGGTCTGCACAGTAAGTTATATGTATTCTGATTATCAGTTGTTTTTTTTAATTTGCTATAGGGGTGAATATAAATACATTTAATGTTTCACTGCATTGTGTCTAAAAACCTACTCCAAAACCCAACATTTTTTTTTTGTTTTTTTTTTTTTTTTGGTCTGCATAGCAAGTTATATGTATTCTGATTATCAGCTGTTTTTTTTTTTTTTAATTTGCTACATTTAGCATTTACATGTAGCTAATTTAGGCTGCAGGGCATTTCAAACTCTTTGCTTACACAGGAGAAAGGACTGCTGTAGAAATCTGGCTTCATGCACCATGAGTTTCAGATAAGCTTGCCATCTGAATGGCATTCCCAGTGGTGTGCTGTTTTAGATATTTATTGCCATTCTTAAATCTGAAAGCCACGGTGGTGCAGCGGTAGCATTGTCGCCTCACAGCAAGAGGTTCTCCCGTTCGATTCTCTCGATTCTCTGCTGGAGCGCCTTCTGTGTGGAGTCTGCATGTCCTCCCCGTGGTAGAGTAGTATTCAAAAGACGTGCGTGAATGGGCATGCCTTCGTTGAAGGTTGGGCATCGAGATGGCACCTCGGCACCATAAAAATCCACTGCCAATCATTAGCGGACCGGAGTTCCGCTGTGCTGACCCCTAACTGGGAAAAGCCGAAAGAAGAACAACATTGCCATTCTTAAATCTGCTGTCTTTGTAAAGTAGTTTACCAAACTGATTTTTCCTTTTATCTTTACAAAATAACTTCAGAGTTTTGCAGTTGGCTCTATACTTCCCAGTTGAACTTGTTTTGCACAGTGGTATCATTCACTGTTTAGTAATCGTACTTAGTTGTTAGGTCAATAGCTGTGACAGTTTTGTGCTGACTGCATGTACTAGTGGTTGTAGTGTCAGAGTCTTTGAATAGGTCACTTTGGGATCTCTACACTTTGCAGTATTATGCTTGTTTCTCTTTAATTTGGTGTGGCACTGTATTATCCGAAACACACTCCCTTTTTTATGTCTGTATAACATACCGTTGGTATTTCTTGCCTGAATGGTTTTCTTCTTAACTTGGCGAACCCCTTTTATTATTGCCTTCAGTTAGTGTTATGTAGCATTAAAAAAAAAAAAACAATTTTAGTGCCCAAGTACTGCTGGAGATTTACTGCTATCTATAGCAGTCATTTGCAGTATTCAGTTTCCTTTTACTGTGTTTTTTTCCTTATCCTAATATTCTACTGAAGTCTTTTCTGAAGAATTTTTCAGAAAACCTCATCCTGCTTTCATCTGAATGTCTTCCAAGTTGTAGGTTGAATAAGTAAAATTCTTGTCATTCCAAGATAACAGCTTCTTGGCTAAGTACGAGATTTCCATGCGTCTCAGGTAGGTTATTAACTTATTTACCATCCACTGTAGTAAAAAAAAAAAAAAAAATTACATCTTATGTAGAATAATTGTAGAGTAATTTTTCTGTTTTGTAGTTAATGTTCATTGTTAAATGAGGCCTGATGTACTGCAGTTGACTTGCTCCAATGTACATGGCATCAGTTAATTTTTAATATGTTTTTTCCAGGTCTAATTGCAGAACAGTTCTTGGAGTCTACAGCTTCACAGTTGACATACCATGGACTTTGTGAGCTGACATCAACAGCCAAGGAAGGAGAGCTGTCTGCCTTTTTCAGAAACAATCATTTTAGCACTATGGTAAAAAACAAGGTAGTGATACCTTTTCAGAAACAAGGATTAACTTGATGCTGCTGCAGTTTTATTTCTGGTTGGATTTGATTTTAGTTATCAAGACCGCTGTCAGAGCAGAGAAGGAAGTATGTCTGATTACTGAATACAGTCCTAACTCTTCTGTATAATGGAACACCTTGTAGAAAATAGAGAAATACTGAGTAGTGTTATGTAACACAATACTAATATTTTATCAAAGCAGGTTATTTTGTATGACGCCAATTTCCTCAGAAAGAGCTGTGTTCTACAAAGCCAGCAACCTGCTGTAACATTTAGTGCTTTGATAGCTGGTGTAGCAGTTATGGTGATGTAGTCTGGAAACATCAGTGACATAATGACTGGCCTCCAACTTTGACTGAATGGAGCTGAGGAAGATGCAGCTAAGTCTGTTTTTAAACTTTTAAGTAACTGCTCAATTATGCTGGAATACACAGACATGTTAATGTTATAACTTTCTCTGCAGGCTTTGTATATGGGTACAAGATCCAGCTAAGTACTCGTAAGCTAGCTAAAGACTTTCCAACCACAGCATACCATTCTCTACTTGCCTGTCTTTTGTATGCCACACTGAATGTCAGATGTTCTTCGTGTTTCACTGTTGCAGTTATCACATTTGGGTTATCTGCCTGCAGGTAGCCCTCAGCCGGCATGAATACCAGAGTCTTGGGATTTCTGCATAGGATGCTGTCGCTTCTTCCATGACGTCAGGTCATCAGAGGTATAAAACATGCAGTCGACACCATTACATCAGTCTTTCTTGCTGTTCAGTGCCGGAAGCAGAAGCAGTTCGTGAGTGCCGGTCGGCCGACTCCTGAAATTTTCATTTTCGAGTTTCAGACCTGAAATCTTCAAAAAGACACGTACCCTGTTGGGGATCCTTTTTTCTTGCTCTTACCGATGTCAGAAAAAATTAATGATGGTCTTGCCTGTGGAAATCAAATACCTCATAGAGACTTTCATTCTTACTGCGTCACCTGTATAGGTCCAGACCATGAAGTCCCTCGCTGTTGGTTTTGTGCTTTGTTCAACGGCCGAACTATTCATCGTCAGGCTATTTTTGTAGCTAAATCCTTCTGTTCTCAATCTCCGTACTCTGAAATGGCTTCGTTAAGCCATCCGACTAACAGTCTTCGAACAAACGTAAGGATAAAGACAGAGACAGACTGCATAGGTCCAAAACTGCCAACGACACTTCCGTTAAGCTAGTCGCCAGTCCACTGGTACTCAGTGAGGTGCTTTCGCAGCCCCTGATACCCGCTTCTACAGATTTGCAGGCCTCTGCTGAGACCCATTCTGAGTCCAGTATGCCTCGAGATGCTTCTTCGACTATGGAACATGCTGATGTCTCTACCTTGGATGGGTCCGGAGCCGCTGTGCAAGCACCGGCTTCTGAGGGTGTATTCAGGTCTACGGATTTTCATATCAAACAGACGACTTCATTTCAAGCTAAAAATACCGAATTCCTCAGGCCTAAAGCTCGCACTATGCATGGAAAACAGACAACCAAAGTGCATTCTCAGGCTCACATTCCTCAAAAACAAATGATTAGAATTGCTGAAGACCTTATTACCTTAATTAGGGGAAGCCAGCCTTCCCCAAGAGACCTAGAACTGATTTTCCTTCTGATTCTTCTGATCAGGAATCTGATATCTCTATTCCTTCTGACTACCAGGATTTACCCTTATCTACTTATGAGGATTCTGATGCAGAGGATTCCATTCCCTCTGCTTCCCCTCCAGAAGATTTTTCTTTTGGTGATACCTTGCATACCCTTAGGGAACATTTCCGCTGGGAAAGCCAGGACTATTCTCAGTCCAAAAAGAGACTTGGGGAATTCTTAAACCTGCCTTAGCACAGGCCTCTAGCTATCCCTCCTGTTCTGGATATTGTAGATGATGTTTTCTTGGAATCCAGCCTTACCCCAGACACTTTGCCTCCAGCTCCCAAGAAACCTGACAGATACTACAAGACTACCTGACTCTCTCAAATTCCTCTTCAAGAATTCTACTGCAGATCCAGAGACCATTTCCCAAGGACCTAAAAGCATTAAGGCTACTACTGCCAAAAATCCTACCCCTTCTAACATGGATTCTAGGACTTTAAACAGATGGGGTAAGAAGGTATACACCTCTCCTACTCTGGCCATTAGGACTTTAAATTGCCAGTTCCATATGATAAAGTATCAGCAACATATTATGGGACTAATTAAACAGAAAATGATGTTGATTCTTGACTGTGTTGAGCACAAAGATTTACAAGAGTTAATGCATTCTGCTGACCAAGTTGGTAAACATACTTTGCAATGTGGTTTTGATGCGTTAGAAGCATCTTGCAGGGCTGCTGTCAAATGGTCTGTACTTAGACGGCATGCTTGGCTTAAGGAACAAAACTTGCCAGATCACGTTAAAGCCAAATTACTAGATGCACCCTTAAACCAAGAGCGCCTTTTTGGCAACAAAGCAGAAGAAGTCCTTAAAAGAATGGAGGAAAAAGCTAAATCTGTGCAAACTGTTAAAGATTTCTTACAAGTACAGCCACCTAGATTCAATAGGCATTGGCCTTCAAAGAACTGGTCCTTTCCAGTCCCACTCAATCCAAACCCAGGAGCAGCAGACCACCAAGACTTCAGTCTCCGACTATGCACAGATCTAAGCAGTGGGGGGCTCCCACTCCCAAAGCAGGGAGTAGTAAGCCACCCCCTATGGAAAAATTGCACAATGACTTATCCTTAACTCTTCCAAGCCTTTCCTCAACTACTTGCACCTTTAGAAGGAAAGCTCGCCCTGCATTCAAGAAACTGGGAATTCATTACCCAAGACAAATTGGTTTTAAACATAGTTTCCCTAGGATAAAGATTCCACTTCCACTCTCTCCCACCCCCAAGTGGATGGCCAGACGTCTCCCCAAACCAGTGGGCGGAGGCCCAAGTGCTCTCTCTCTCCTCAGCATCAAAGCTATTCAGCCTGTCCCAGCAGAACAAAGGGGACAAGGTTTCTATTCAAGACTGTTCCTGTTTCCCAGAAAAGAAAACTCCGGGTGTCCTATCCTGGACCTGTCTGTCTTCAACATCTTCCTGGTGGTTCCAAAATTCAAAATGCTAATTCATCAACAGCTTCTTCCTATAATAGCCAAGGATGTCTGGCTGGCAACCCTAGATTTAAAAGAAGCTTATCTGCACACTTAATCAGGGAATCTTGCAGGAAATACCTACACTTCAGGGCAGGCTCCATGCACTATTAGTTATCTGCACTTTCCTCTGACTTATCTACTGCGCCTAGGGTATTCACAAAGTGCCTAGCTCCAGCCATTGCATTTTGCAGGCAGAGAAATATTCAGATTTACCCATATTTGGACAATTGCCTGATTCAGGCAGAAAGTCAGGACTTTCTATTATACCACCATTTATTTATTTATCATTTGTTGACCGGGAAAGTCCGACTAGGTTCCACAGAGCCTGTTTTCAGTGGAGGCCCGGGGAGAAATGCTCCAGATGCATGTCTTTGGAATGTGGGAGGAAACCCACGCGAACACAGGGAAAACATGCAAACTCCACACAGAAGGCACCCCAGCCGAGAATCGAACCGGAGAACCGCTTGCTGTGAGATGACTACGTTAACCACTGTACCACTGCGCCGCATGCATTTGTAGAGAGATTTCTAACTTCACTGGGATACACCATCAATGAGAAGAAATCACACCTATTACCCTGCCAACAGATTGTATTCCTGGGAGCAAGCTTGAACACAACTTCCCAGATGGCATTCCTCACTACAGAGAAACAAGTTTATTTGACAACCTACTGGCCACAAAAACCCAGCTATCTGCAAGGAAAATTCTGCAAGCCCTGGGTTCATGGCCTCTTGCATTCTGCTAATTCCATATGCACGACTGCATATGAGGAAACTTCAATGGTATCTAAAAAGTCTATGGTGTCAACATTTTCAGGACCTGGAAACAATGATTCCTGTCATTCCTTGCCCAAGGACAGAGTTCCTTTGGTGGGCAGAGGCCTGCTACCACAACAAGGGACTCTTTCACTCTACCCCCTGCCACCCAAACCCTATCAGCAGATGCATCAGACTACGCATGGGGGCTCACATGGCAGGGCAGTGCATTCAGGGCAAATGGAACCCAGTACAGATGCACCTGCATATCAATCAAAAAGAAATGTTAGCTGTACAGAATGCTCTGACAGCCTTCAAAGACCTCATTCTTCCAGGACAACTATTTGTAAAGACGGACAACACCACAGTTATGTGGTACATAAACAAGCAGGGGGGGAACCTATTCCTACTCACTCTGCAGACTAGCCACGGCTCTGTGGAACACAGCCTTGAGCAACCAAGTTGAACCTACAAGCTCAATTCCTGCTGGACGAACTAAATTCACTGGCAGACGACTTGAGCAGAAATCTTGGATCCACACAAATGGAAACTGGAACCCAAAATAGTCAAGCTCTTGAGGAACAAATGGAGGACACAAGAGGTAGACCTGTTTGCCTCTCCTCATAACTACCAATTGAACAAATACTGCAGCAGGACTCCCCACAGTGAAGCTTGGAAAGTGGATGCCTTGTCCTTTACTTGGGAAGGCCTCTCAGTTTATGCCTTCCCCCCTCTGCCTCTCCTCTCTAAGGTCCTTCTAAAGATCAAACAGGACAAGCCAAAGACAGTACTGATTGCACCAGACTGGCCACGCCAGCACTGGTGTACCCCCTTTTGCGCAGTCTGACAGTGCTACAACCATGGCACCTGCCGCAGACCCCTTCCCTGCTGTCCCAGCAGGCAGACCAGATTCTGCACCCTCCGCTTCAAACCCTGAACCTTGCAACCTGGCTAATTCCCTGAGCTCACCTCTAGCAGCGCTCAGTAATCAGGTGCTGGATGTCATTCTTGAGGCAAGGAGGCCTAGTACTAGAAAATCCTATTCAGAAAAGTGGAAAGGATACTGTTCCTGGAGCCAGTCTCAGGGGATGGGCACACGAGTGCCCAGCTTACCTCATATTCTACATTATTTAACAAAAATGCTCCACAAGGGCCTGTCTTTCTCTAAAATTAAGATTCGTGCCTCAGCCATATCAGCTCATAATACTGAACCACCCCTCTTCTCTCATCCACTGCTAAAACAGTTCCTTAGAGGGGCCAAAAATTTAAGACCCCCTAGGAGAACCCCCACTCCAGCCTGGGACCTTAACTTTGTGTTGGAACCCCCCCCCCCCTTTGAACCAGCTGCTACAGCAGAGTTGATATTCCTTTCTTGGAAAACAGCTTTACTTCTAGCCATCACTTCTGCAAGAAGAGTTCTGAACTGCAGGCCCTTATGGCAGTGGAACCCTTCATTATCTTCCATGCGGACAGGGTTTCCCTCAGGACTAATCCATTATTTATGCCCAAGGTGGTGTCTGGTTTGACTCTGAACCAGTCCATTCATTTGCATACTTTTTTCCCTAATCCCCAGAATAAAGGGGAAATGGTACTACATTCCCTGGACATGCACAGACAGCTTAGATTCTATTTGGAAAGGACTAAGCCTCTCAGAAAATCTGACCAGCTTCTAGTCAGCTTTGCTGCAGGGGCAGAGGGGAGGCCATTTCAAAGCAAACCATTTCCAAATGGATAGCACATTGCATCCATTTCTGCTACAAGCACCATGGAAAACCTACCCCACAGGGGGATAAGAACACATTCCACCAGGGCTGCATCTACCCCTACAGCATTTCTCAGAGTAGTCCCTACCAGGGACATCCTGGAAGGTGCTACCTTGAGCTCTGTACTACTTTCTCCAAGCATTACCACTTGCCTATTTTTTTATAAATCCAGAGCTGGGTTTGCCTCAGCAGTCTTACAGGGCCTGATTGCTAGCCCTAATGCTCTTTAACTACCTCCACCCTTCCCTGGGAATCAACCCAAATGTGATGACTGCAACAGTAAAACTAGAAGAACATGTTGCCGTTGTGTACACTTACCATAAATGTAGATGTTCAAGTGTATTCACTGTTGCAGTCCTAGTTACTCTCCCTCCAGCTCCCTGACTTCTCTTGTCTTTTACCTATCCTATTTGTTTGGTATATGTTATTTCATATGTATTTGCTTTTTGCTGGGGAGTGTTCCATACCATATAATTGCTTCCTATTGTGAGGGCACCTGATATCTGGAGCAAGAAAAACTGATGTAATGGCATTGGCTGCATGTTTTATACCCCTGACGACCTGACGTCATGGAAGAAGCGACAGCATCTGATGCAGAAATCCCAAGACTCTGGTATTCAGGCCGGCTGAGGGCTACCTACAGGCAGATAACCCAAATGTAATGACTGCAACAGTGAATACACTTGAACATCTACATTTATGGCAAGTGTACACAGCTGTACTTCCCTGTTCCTGCAGAAGAAAAAAAAAACTAAAGGAAATCCATGAATGTTTAATGCAAACGTTGAGTGACAAGTGCCTTTCTTACTCAACTGGGAAGAAGTAGTGTGCAAACTTTCAGCATGGAGATTTCGAGACCGAAGATGCAGCAAGGTCTGGGAGGCCTCAAACAGTGTCAGCGCCTGAAATTGATGACCATGTCCATGACCTGATTTTGGAAGATCAGCGAATATTGGCTAAATCAATTGCCGAGACACTACAGATATCCATGGAACATTTTTGGTTTGTTATCCATGAGCAGCTGGGTATGGGTGCCAGTATGCCTCCATAGTAATCCATGTGAGCGTAAATAACCTAAGACATATTTCCCTGGACTATATGAAGATACACATGATAGAGCTCTTGGACCATGCATTCCAGGCCAGTATGAGCCTAGTATTGAGTAACATTCTACCTTTCCCAAGGATGATGCCACAGTTCCAACACAAAATATTTGACTTTAGTAATTGGCTTAGTTTCTGGTATTACTCCAAGAGGTTGCAATATTTGTTTGCTTGGAAGGGTATAGTAAACAGACCACACTGGGATGGTCTGTACTTATCCCCCAAGTTTCTGAATATTGGCTAAAACATTGTCCATCCCCACTGTGTCAGCCAGCCTAATAATCCTAAAGAGACAGCTAAATTGACTCTTAATAATCTAAAGGAATTACTGCTCAGTGTCAGGAGTGTAATTGGCAGACTCCATTCACTGCAAGCTCTCCTAATCCTGGAGAATATAGACATCTGTGCAGTTACTGAGACTTGGTTTAAAGCTGCAGAGAGCATACTGGCAGTGATTGTTCTTGAGGCATCAAATATGGGGTCCAGTTAGCTATATTTGCAAATAAAATAGTTATAAACAGCTTATAGCATGAATAAATTGCTTCAGATTTACTTCTGCAAACAGATGCTTGCATTCTCTTAGTTGTGTATTCTGCAGTGGCTTCTTCATACCTTTCAATTGTCCAGATTGTCATAGAATGTCTAGAATTTTCCTTTAGATTTTTGGTTTGTTCCTCATTAAATTTGTGATTTTCTGGTAAATCTCTGAGAAATGAAGTCACTACATAATGACATACATTTTGAGTTTCAAGTTTCATATCTTTCAGAAAAATGTATACTAAGAAGAATCCTATTATTCTAGTAACTGTTTAAGTTTATGAGAGCAATATTTGAAAATGTATTTATTTTTGGGCCTTTGTCCACCCAATATGTTTGGCTTTGTCTGGATTTGCACAAAGAGGTTGGGAGCTATGCTCCTCTTAATAGAGTTCCTTTTTATAATTTCTATAACCATTGGATGCCTGTATGTGTCCTTTGTGATATGTTGGACCTATGGTTCCTTGCCTTCACAACCAGACTTGCTTCTGTATATAACCTGAGCTTAGCTGCAAGAGCTTTACATGCCCTTGGAGGCTAAGTAAAATACGTAAGTTTCATAGCTTATACAATATTGCCTGCACTTTGTTCCAAGAGATTATTCAGCCTGGTAGATGGTTATAGGAACTCTGTTCCCCAACTGTCATCCCCATTCCTTGGGTTGTTCCATTGTCTTCCCCTCTAAATAGTTAATTTCTCTGTACCCTTCCACACTTTTTTGTTTACAATATGTACATGTCCTATCTTCTAGTTCCTCCTTGAAATTATCCTATTTCCTCTACCTACTGCCCAATCCCCCCCACCTTTTTCATCTGCATATACTGTTGAGTCATTGTACAAATTTCCCATCACTTTTCAGTAAGGAGGGCAATTTATGGACCCTTTCTAAAAGGGGTTAGGAAATTTCAGACACAGTAATTGGTGATGCATGATCTGATAATGCTGTTACCCTCATGTAAATACATTTTACCTATTAGTCATGCTTCCGAAAAATCCACACCCCATGTGATCATGACAGGGACAAATATTTGCACATGAAGCAGGTATATTCTGATTTAAGGTGTCTCCTGGCCAAGTCCTCACACCTCATCAGTGTAAAATATTTAGCAAAGAATTTCCCTAATGCTGGTATACTCAAGGCTGTGAGTCCAGAGCACACCTTGTCTCCTTGCATTAAACAGTTCCGGTCCCCTGCATTAATGTACATGTTTCCCAGTCCTTGCATAACAAGGCAGCTTTTCTTATTTTTAATTTTACGAGTTTGTATACACGTATTAAAGTGATTTTACTTCCAGAACAACCTTTACAAGTAACCTGTATGGACTCCTTATCTCCCATGGGATGTGTGGCTTCAAAGAGGGGGATCCCCCCTGTGTAACAAGATGTAGACCACCCTTCATTCTCCTGCCAGTATAAGAGACAGAATAATGGTCTTTGAACCAAAACTTAAAAAAATTGTTTTTTACTGTGATTCAACAAGATTAGTTTCTTGGATCATAATAAATGATGGATTATTTTTTAGCATAGTCAGTTTCTTACTGTGTTTGATAAGTGAACTTAAACCTTTAACACTCTATGATAACACAGTTTACTTTCCATTCATAGGGTCTTCCATGACTTACAAAGGTTCTGAAAAACCTGTTGTGAATATTTTGAGCCTTACTTTGCACCCACTAACACTTTCACTGTCAAGCCTTAATTCCCTGCCCTACTCACTTATACTTAACGTTAATCAGCAAACACTGTACTATTCTTCCTTAACCAGGAGTTAAAAATTCAACTATTAACATTCTTGGCTTCCAAGGAGGGGACAAGTTGTCTCTACTTGAATGGAAGTTATCCTGTTTTCACAGTTACCCATATTTGGTGCTGCATAGAAGATGCACCCAGTTCTTTAGATGTCTAGTCAGTAGACCCATGTCCTTCATCTTCACATTGATCCTTTATCGCATTAAAATTTGAAATCAAATCCTCATTATTCTCCACATTCTTCACTATACAAACATTCAGTCTGTTTATCCTTCAGTCAATAACAAAACAGACAAAAGCAAAATGAAATAAGGGTAGAATAAGCAAAATAGAATGAGAGAAGGAACATAACTTATTTCAAGTACTTCAACAATAATTTAACTTCTAGCAGGTATGAGAGAGAGAGAGAGATTATTTAATGCAATACAGTAACTTTAATTAGCCATGTGGGAAGAGTGCCCAAATAGCCTGTGTAATGTTATGATAACTGTAGGAAATTATTTATCCAAGTACTTCCCCCTTTCTTATTCATTAATTACTTCCTCTTTACCCTGTCTTGTACTCCATCAAGAGAAGAATGAGAAACAAACAGGGGGGAAAAAAAGCGAAAATGGCAATAGGAAAGATCAACCAATAGGAGAGAAAAGGAATGAGAGAATCTCTAAATACCAATAGTAGTTACCTAGAAATCAAGTCCTTATAAAACTTGGAAAGTTTATCAGCTTCCAGTATTTCTCAGCCAGTAGCATTTTCCTGTACATTGTGTCCTTCAGCAATTGATTGTAGTTTTTCCTGAGAAAGGATCATCTTCTCCTTCAGTTTCATCCTATTCCTAAATAGAAGGAATAGCGTATAGTTCTAGAACATGGGGCCACCTTTCATTCTTTGCCATGCTGTCTGCCGCATTAACCGATGCACAATTCTCTTTCACCTGGTACAATCTGTTTATTGCATCTTCTGGGTCAGGGAATGCAATTACCCCCCCCCCCCCCGAAATGTTATTAAAATGTAAAGGGATACCACAATTTGAACTTCAGATTCAGTTGTTTTAACTATCTTATCGGTGATAAGAAAACTGACATTATCTCCTTACATGTCACACTAAAGTCAGTATCACAATAAATCCTACTAATTCCCAGATTCACTGTTCTGATGCCTTCACTGCAATCCTAACTTTGTTTTCAAGGATTATGTAGCAGACCTTACTAGGAAAGGAGAAGGATTATAAAGTCTGTTAACTGGAAGATTCTGTGAGACAGCTGTACCAGGATTTGTTGCTGTTGGATGCCACGCTGTTCCACCAGCTTGACTTTGATAAATTATTCAGTCTCCAGTTTTCAACTCTTGCGAATCCCAGTGAACCTCAGAATTTACTGCTTTGCCTAACCTTCTAGGTCTTGACATTTCAGCTGTAATACTTTAACCAAAGCTTCCTATGTTGCTATGCTGTATTTTGTTTCTCAGAACTTGTGCATTCTTGGGTGCAGTCTGAATGTAGCTTTACCCCCTCCTCAAGCTCTCAGAACTTCTGTGCATTTGCCAATGACTCGAGTGACCGGGTTTCAATTAGCAGCCTTGACACTGGAAGAGCTGATGAGGAGAAGGAGAGGAATGAAGGGGCTATTCCTCTGTCTGGGGGGAGGTGTAGCTACTGTGTTGCAAGTATTATCAGAGAACACAGCGAAGTATATGTGAGATTAGAATGGGCAGGGCCACTGGGGAGGCAAGGTACATGGCATTGTTGTGCCCCTACTCGAAGCCCAAGATAAGCATGTCACCACAGAGGTGGGAGCATTTGCTTCACTGACTGAATGCCAGTTGTGAGCCTGGAACTGGCATAGGAGTTAGGACATGAAAATCCATCTGCCCATAGTACGATGCTCAGTCCCCATTCAGCCCGACCATTGCCTCTCGCAACTGAAGAAAAACAAATGGGCCATTTGTGTGGCTGGGGAGGAGAGCTAAAGGTCAGAGGCAGACAGCAGGAAAGGCAAAAAAAAAAATATGAAGGTAGTATATGTCACCTAGAGGCATCATTAAAATGATCCTAGAGAAATGCCTGCAGATGTCACGTAAGGTTCATAAATTATTTGTGCTGGTTGAAGTCAGGCTGTATTCAATATTTTTAATTAAAAGGTACAAAAAGCACCAGCCATGATCCTGTCAGCTAGACATCTTGACCTGAATTTCCTTTGAAGCTTCTCTTGCAAGATGATTTTCTTAGTGACCATCACCTCAGCTGATAAGCAGGACTTCATGTGGGCAACCATTCCTGTACAAGGATTGGATGCCCCTTAAAATTAACTTACATGTCCTCCTAAAATGGTTTCAGTATTTTCCCTGACATCTGTTAATTTACATTTGAGAGCCCTTTTCACCCCAAAAACTCAAGTTTTACCTGAGGTAAGTATCCGAATTTAAAACTAATTAGATGTTCATCTTCTTCACTCTGTATGGAAGGGCTAACCTGATAATTGCCATGCAAACCCCTTTCAAGTGAATTTCCATCTGCGTTTATCTTTTATAAAGCAGTGAATCACTCATTGGAAAATGCTTCCAAAGGTCACCCCATAGGAGGTTTGCCTGCATCCTTTGCTTCTATTTTTCTTTTCAAGTTCTCCACAGTAAATATGTTCTCTGTAGCTACTTGGTCATCAGATCATACATTTACCAACCATTGCTGTCTTGACAACAAATCCAGGAGTCAGGCTTCCTTTGATATTTGTGTTTCAGGGCCAACCTTCTGAACCTTGTTCCTTCAGATGACCCCTAACTGCTTCCTCCCTTGTGGATTTGCTGTTTGGTATTTAGGGCTCATGTTAAGCCTGTCAAGACAGGTATGTGGTGTTGGATGTAACAGTTATGTTCGTCATGTAATCCGAGTTGTTAAGAGTCCCTCCATGATATGCTCTACATACCCCCCTCTCCCCCTCTTCTTAGAAGTCACTTCTATTCATCTTTGACTGGTACATTTCCCTGTATGTCAATCATGCATATACTTGTATATTACTTGTTAATAATGTAAGCATTTAATCTTCATTGTTATTTCTTGCTTTGCAAGAAGTGTGCTAACTAATAGTGGAGGCAAATTGATAATCTCTGGTGCTAAGTAATCTTATGCAGCTGAAGTGTGGTGTTACAACGTGCACTAGTGTCAGGTGTGCACTCCCTTGTGCACTGGGTTATCCAAGATAAAAAAGTGCCAAACTGTGATTGTGGCTTAGCTACATTTTTAGCAGAGTCTAAACACTGTGCCGTATAAAAGATGAATCACTTTCAAGGCTGTAAAACCTTTGGTTTAATTAGTGCTAATTTGGGTAAAGAGCTATAAGGGAACACCAGAACTGAAGTAAATGGCATCTCCAGTAGATGAAGAAGGTTAGCATCTGGATTTTACAGGACTGTCTTCTGTGAGAAGTTCTCTTTACGTTTTGTGCAAGTGGCTTTGCAGAAGAACTGGAAGGAAACATCTGTCTTCCTTTGAGATGATATGAAAAGATGGACTAGAATTAATACTCATAATGATTTAGAATGGGTGAGCTGGAAATTGGTAGGGTTTTATAGGGAAACTATAGCAGCTTAGACTTCACTGAGAAGTTGTTCAGAGTACTGCACACTTGGAAAGAAGTATACAGCAGGACTGGCATGGTTTTGGCATCATTTCTGAGGAAAGTACTTCAAGTTAGTTACATTGACCAAGCTGATCATCTGAAAGCAGTGTAAGAAGGCAGTACAAAAATGAAGAGGAAATGAATCGAAGATGCAGAGTGGCATCACCCTTAAAACATTCAGGTGTCCCTCTACAAACAACTGGGAAGACTGTCTTGAAGACTTTATGCAACTTTGGGGATGCCATCTCTTTGGAGATGTAGATAGAGTTGACAAAAAGAGTGTAGGTTCCACACGCAAATTATATGAAATTAGTATGCATACTTTTAAGGAAGTGGAGCACAGTAGAGATATTTGTACATTTTGAAAGAATCTGTGAAGTACAGGAAAGCAGCTTAAAGCTGTGCAAGAACAAGGGGAAGAATTTGACGAATAAATGGGAATACTTGTAGGAGGTAGAGAAAGAGAGAGATGCATATATACAACAGTTTTTCTGAGACATGATGAAATTGGAAATGGTTGAAAGATGTAGCTTTTGTATAATTAGTACAAGGTAGTAGAATATTAGTTTTATAACAGTAGATGTTTTTTGTATGGGTCACTGCTGCAGTAGCCTAAGCTATATAGGTTATATATCATGCCTAGGATATAACAGCTGGCCAGCTTCCAAAGCTGTTGGGCACCAAGCCCTACAGAGCTTTCCTGCTTCCAAGAACAGCTCTCCGCTGTGAGCTTTCAAAGACTGGCAGTCTGGTAACGTTGTTCCATTGCTGGGTAGATACGTTTCCATTGGGGAAAAACTTTTTGTGAGAAACAAATACTTATAAGCTAGAAAAAAGTATCTTCATTGTATTGTGACTTTTATGCCCTTTTAAATGGGAGTCACTTTTTACTTTTGTGATGAAAAATGTTGTGAAAGTTCAACTACTTTTTTCTGGAGAAACTGCTTATTTTACTTTTTTGGACTGAAAGTTCTTTAAAACTATTTTTCTGTAGAGAAGCTGTTTGTTTTACTTTTTTTGGGTTTGGGAACATGTTTATATTGCTTTTTATTGTGTTTTTATTTATTTTTTTTTTGGTGGGAAAAAGTTTGTTGCTACTTTCCTATTTTATCAACTATTGCTGTTAAGCTTCCACGGGAAGTAAGCACCATTTTTAGCTTCACCATGGAACAACCTACCAGTCCTTCAGCCAGGCCTTTTTCCAGCCACACAAAAAAAAAGATTAAGCAGCCTTTACCACAGCAAGCTGGTAATTTGCCTTAGCGTTGGGTGGGTGACTCTACTGTGGCCAAAGATGTTTCACAGATCACTTATCCTTTTCTTTGAATCACTTTGTTGGTGTCTATGCAGCCACATCCTCTGTAGTTGTTGGGGTCCACTCACTGGACAAGGAAGAGACATGCTTGTCAGTTCTTTTTTCCCTTGTATCCTATTAAATGTCCATCCTGAAATCCTTTCTTTACCAAATTCACATATTCATTTTGATCTAAATGTGTCACTTGCTGCATCGCTATTTGTACCCTACATGTTTTAACGTAATTCATTACTCTCTGCTTTTTGTGTATACCTGTAAGGCCATTTATATTCATGCTTCTGTATACAGACTAGCCATTGTAATATAAAGCTATTCCTCCCACCTTTTGTACAGGACCGTTTTTTTAGATGTACAATTCCAATTTTTGGCTTATATGCACACATTCTATTTTAAACCTGTTTGCCTAAAAAACTTAACCTGTAGCTTAAACCTGAATAATTAATGTAACTTCCTCACCTGTAAAAACAGAGGAAATTATCTTAATTCTACATGTAATATGATCAGTGCACATTTACACCTCACCCAATCAGCCCAAGATCACATTATATTATGTTTAACTTACTTCTGTCCAGCCTTTCTTATCATGTTATGGTGCAAATTCATGTACAGTAATTACTAATAAGACTCCCCCAACCTCACATTTAAAAGTATCCCTGACTGCACAATATACAGAACTGCTTAAGAATTTAACATGCAGTTTGTATCATGAATTTTATTCAAAAGATGATGAAAACTGTTTTAATCGCAGTTAATTCATTTCGTTCATTGTCCTTGTGACACAAAGTGGTTCTGTGTAGTTTGCCCACCATTTTAGCACATTTAGCAAAATTCCAGTCTTTCTCTGCCTTTTTTTAATTGCAAGACCACATTTTATATCTATTCTTGTATCCACTGGGATTGATACTCCCATGTATTCACTAATTTCAGTATTGCTGGTCTTCTTCCAGATCTTCCCCATCTCTGAACACCAGTCTCTGGTTCAGGTCCAAGATACTGCTGATTCTTGGTCATCCCTTTGCTTTTTGTTTCTGTCTGTCAAGTATTTTTTCTTGGAGTAATGGAAACAGTTTTACTAGCAAAGTATCTCTGATGGCTTTATTATTGTCAGACGTCTGAAAAGTAGTCTCCTCCTGCTTGCTGGCTTAGTCTTTGTTGGATAAACATTTTAATTTTCTCCTCAGTCTATTCTTCAACAAAAGTATATTTGATCCTCCAAGAAAAAAAATATTCCAAAGACAGCTGGATACAGCAGTTTGAATCTCTCATCTGCCTTTTGGCATTCCCTGTTTGCTGTGATGAACATGCTTCACTTCCCCCGTGTGTACAGTGAACAATCATTTCCACAAACACACTGGTGTTCCAATTTTTAATACTTTTCTCTCCTTCCACAGTTGTTGTCGGGAGCGACTCCTTCTGTTTGTATGATTGCACCTTTACTAATATACGTCTTGGTTCCTTCTCATGGCCAACTTTGGAGCAAATACACAAAGTGCCCTCTCAATTAATAAATCCTGTTGTGGACCACCAGTCCAGGTACTTATTTAAGGTGTCATAAACTGTTTCTTCCAGTTTCTGTGGTACAGCAGAAAATCTCAGGTTTTGTTTGCAAGCCCCATATTCTAACTCTCTTATTTTTTTAAACATCTCTTCTTGAGAAGCCTCATACTGAGGCAACCTTTTATTCATTTTAACATCTAATTTCTATACTTTATCAGTTCTTCGGTAATTACTAGGCTAGCTACCCTTGTGGGCCAGTAAAGCCTAGCCACTTTCTCCATTAGTGCTTGAATTAACCTTTTCCATTTGGTGTTAGATTGACCTTGCCCATTTTATGGTCATTAATTGTATGTTATCCCCTACTGAGAATAACTGGGATAATACCGCAGATAATTTGAGGGGACCTTTGCATGTGATAAAGCATTTTGGAGCTGCCTCTGTCCATTAGCAGTAGATGGGGCAGTCCTGGGGTAAATTTTCTCTTTCCCATCCAGAGATCCATGTTGCATTTGAATATGGACAGGTATAATCTTTATTTTGTGTGGCTGGGGAGTCTGTTCCCAGAGTAGCAGTATTTTCTGCAAGATGAGCCCATCCCTCCAAACCATTCTGTTGCTGTTCTGGGAGAGGTTTAGATCCTTAAAGTATTTCTGATGCCACTGGACTTGCTGATGTGTAGTAACTCTATTAGTATTGGGTTGGATGATGCCTTATATGCCAGACACAGGTCAGCTCTTAACAGTCTGTAGGATACTGAGTATCATAACAGGCTTTGAGTTGATCCATTTAGGACCTATTATTTAGGCCTTGTATCCTTTTAGTATGGGATCTTTGTGGGAGTTTCACTTGTTGCATGTGACAAGACAGATGCATGCCGAAGGGGGCATTATACTCAGTGATTGGCCTAATGAGGACTGAGTAAAGGGGGGCTATGACATCCCCTAGATCTAGACGCAATCCTTTTGTTTATAAGCTGTGCAATATAGGAGGGCTTTCTTAAGGCAACGAACACATGTTGGTCCACTTAAGTTTCCTAATCCTGAATGACTCTGTCAATGCTTAGATGCATATTGTCAGTGTGGTAGTTTCCAAGAGTAGATGACTTCCCAAAGGCTATAGTAATGCATATTTTAGAATTTAGATTGTCCATGATTTTTGCACCAGTTATGTGTTTGGGACAAACCGTCCTGCAGGATGGCCAAGTCGTTTGGGGATTTAGTGACTGTTCCTAGTTTGCAGTAGTCTTTTGGCAAATTTAGCAAGCCACAACCCTTTGGTACTGGTCCTGACTTCAGAGAGGTGGATGCCAAACAGATGAGGTCCCAGCACAGAACCCTGGGGGATTCTACTGGTGACTGGTTTCTTTCTGGAGCTAACTTTCCCTATTTTGATTTCCTGTGTCCTGTCTGTGAGCCTTTGGCAATCCATCAGGTGACAGGGGTTTATCCCCAGTTTATTTAGCTTTTCTGCAATGCCTGAGTGGAAGATTGTGTGTTACGCTTTGACCCGGTTGATGTATGTGGTTTATACAATTTTACTGCCAAAGTGGGAACCAAGGCTGTACCACATATCCAAAGGCAAGAAGACCAACCATTAATAGAATTTATTGTTACAAAAGGAATTAAGTGCTTTCGTCAGACATTCCAGGTTATACCCTCTGTGCAAACCAGCCATAACAGCCTGGGATATTGCATTTCAGCACAATTTCACTCTGCAGGCTTCTTGCATTCCATCAGAGCAAAACTTTGGGGCAGACAAGCTAAGCAGGACCCGGACAGATCCTCAGGATCAGAAATGCCTGAATTTGATGCAGCTGAGGGGAGCACCTCAGGAAGATCTGTTCACCTCCATTCACAGCAAACTGAAAAAATTCTGCACTAGGATTCCTTGCAAGCAGGCCTGGCAAATGGATGCTTTTTTCTTCCCTTGGATGGGAATGTTTTTTGTACCTTTCCATCCTTTCCACTGATATCCAGGCTCATTCTGAAGATTCAGAAGGGTTTTTAATAACAATCATTCTTGTGACTCCCAGCAGTTGTTATCCCTTCTTTCAGAAATGACCAAGGCTAATTACCACACACTTCCTCAAAGATGTGACTTACTCACACAGGATAGGGATTGTTTGATGCATCCTAACCTGAAACAACTTCTGCTGACTTTCCTGGATGATAGAATTTTGATACCTGTAAGATGTCATCCTTTGGCCTATCTTATTCCTTTGTCAAGGTTCATCTTTCAGCTGTTTCAGCATTTCTACCCTTGGACACCCACCTTCACAAGCTGGTTTTGAAATGAGTTCTGCATTCTCATCCATATAGAAAGCAAGTGACTTCTCCTTAGGTCATGTGAGTGTGCGGGAACATATACCAAAGGCCCTACAGAAAGGTACTCACCCAATCACTGATGCACAATTTTTCAGCCAAAGACTTTAAGGGGTACTCCTACATCTCTACACAATCCTGAAAAAGCTGGAACAAGGAGAGAGGTAGAAGTTAGCCCAACTTTTTAAAGACAGGAAGGTCAAGAGTGGAAAACGTCTGAGAATGTGACATCTGACATTACAGTGAAAGCAACAATCTGTTAGATGACTGTGTACAGTACCCTGAGTATTGGGGAGAAACAATGCAGCAAATACATTTTCTTTATAAGTTTTGTTTTCAGGAAAACAAGTTAAAATACTTTTTTCTCAAATAATTCTTACTAAATGGTTTGTTGTTCCTGATAGGGACCAAGAGAAGTATTTTTTTGAAGTTTTCACTATTATTTTTTCTATAAGCAGTGTTTCTTCTGTGTCAGGATGTTTACTGACTCTCTCAGGCTCTGTTAACCACAATTTAGGCTCTTTTCTCATCTAACCATGGAGCAGGCCACTTGCTCCTTGGTTCTACCCTCAACTTGAAAACCTTGAATGTAACAACTCAGCCCAATCTAACCCCTCAGGCTTCTTACATTTGGTCAGGGCAAAACTTCATCCCAAACAAGCTGAGCAGGACCAGGACAGACAGACGCAAATATAAACTGAATCTGTGGGTCTTCTGGGAGTTGATCTAAATGAAGGAAACTCCTTAGATACATCTGTTTGCCTCCATTTACAACAGACAACTAATGAAATTCTGCCCCATAGTTCCTTGTAAATTGGCCTGGAAGACAGATGCCTTTTTCATTCCCTTGGACAGGGATGTTCCTGTATGCTTTTCTACTGATGTTCAGGGTATTATAAAAATTCAGAAAAACTCTCCACAAACGATTGCGATGACCGGTGTCAGTCAGTATATCGACAGCTGTTTCTTCAGTTGCGGATAAATCAAAGAAATTATGTCACAACACCTTTCGGTTACAGTAGAGTTTTCCATTTTCTTCGCTGTTGTGCAACCTCGGAGTAGATATATATAATTATGAGGGGGTGAGAGGGCTTTCCCTCACATTGGTGGTACAGGAGACTTGCACCCTGCAAAAAAATATTTTGGAAGTTTAACCCCCCCCTGTCATCCAGACACCTCATATTCGCTACCCATACTTAATGTTAGTCTTGTGCGCATCACTACTTGGCTTACTCACTACTGCCTACCTCATTACCTCCTATCACAATCAGCATGTCAAATATATCTATTCCCTACTAACCCAGTCACCATCCCACCAAACACCAGTTCCACAAACGTTATATCACCACATGTCTTTAATAACTCCAACACAGAACTTTTTCACTTGGAGACATTCACACGTAGATATCACTGTGTCTACTATGTAAATATGCTAGACTACTACCCAAACTTCCTTCACCTATTTCGATTCATATTATTGCTGCTTAATCTAAGCAAGGACCTACATCCAAATCCAGGCCTTCAACTCCAACAACAAACACCACATCCACACAGCAGTTGTTTCCCTGATAACATCATTAATCAACCACATACTAGTTCTGACCTTGTAATCATAAACATGAATCTAAGGAGCATTTTAAAGTCCATGCATTTCATGCAACCCTTGCCCTCCCAGAAATAGCAATCCTAACTGAAACTTGGCTAAAACCCCATATTATTGATGGTGAAATTCTAACCCAAGGGTTAAATATCCACAGATGTGACAGGAATCATAATTGTGGTGGCTTCATAGCCATTTTGTACAAAGGTACACTCAAACTGGAATGCAACCCCCCCCCCCCCGATGTCGTTAATTCAGGAATATTAGTGTCCCACCTCTAGCCAAACTCTAGCAAATGCATTATCATTATAACAGCTTATATCTCCATTCCCCGGCAACAACCCCTACATAGTTGAAAACCTTATTTGTTGGTTTGCCTCCACAGTTAAACTAGAAACCATCATTATTGGAGATTTCAATTTGGGTTGGTTCACCCGCTCTTCTGAAAACCACACCAACTTTATTAACCTCAATGGTTTCTCTCAAATACACTCCCCAACCAGAATTGACAAACATATTAACAAGCATTCAGTCCTAGATTGGACATTAACAAATAGGCCCTACCTCTATCACCACTCCGGCTGCCTTCCAAGACAGCCTTAGTGGTCATCTGCTCACCTATTTACTCAAGCACTGGATATGCCCTAAAAAAAATCACACAGAAACATATCCGCCACAAAAGAAATTTCTTCCTTGATATCTTCAAATCCCTCCTACAATGTGACTGGACCCATCTAAAACATCTCCACATAGATTCTGCAGTTCAGTACTTCAGTAATAAATTCTTAAAGATAAACAGTTTAGCACCCCTTAGGACAGTCAGTGTTAAATCAAAATATCCACCATGGCTAACAAAAGACACTAAACTCCTAAAACAGGTAGACAGAGCTTGGTCACATTACCAAGAAACCAAAAAACAAATTTCTTTTCAAACTTCTCAACAAAAAAAGAAACCTAGCCAAAAAAACAAATTGAGTGATAAGTTATACTATACCACAATCCGACAAAAACATTAAAACAGTCCCCAAAAATTCTGGGGAGCCATAAAACATTTCCTTAAACCAGGGCACTCCACAACCCCAACTCCTACCTCATCAAATACCACAGATCATAGCCTCCCAATTTAACTCGCACTTCATCAATTCCATACAGTCCCTAGTAAAAAAAAAAAAAAAGGCAGCAGTACTCCACTACTTTCCCCCTCTTGTTCTGCTTCTAATCTCAATGCCTTTTCAGTTAGACCACTACAAACTATCAACATTAAAAAAACTTCTATACAAACTAAAACCTGCCACCCTCGCTGCTGACCAACTGCCTATTGAATTTCTTAGACTAGCAGCAGACACCATCTTGTATCCAATCTCTCTGCTAATCAACCGTTCTGTTTCTGAGCAATATATCCCCAAGCTCTGGAAAATTTCATACTGTGTCAACCCATTATGTAAAGGTGGCCCCTCAACAGAGTTCTCAAACTACAGACCAATCACTCTAACCCCCAGGCAGGATTCTCAAAAAACAAATGCATGTGCAACTCCTGCACTATCTACTAAGCAACAACCTTCTTTCAAACTCCCAGCATGGTTTTAGACCCATACACCTTACCACAACCACTCCAATAAGTTTTACCAGCACTATTAACCAGCTCAGAAGCAAGGGCCATCTCGTATCATCCATATTCCTTGGCATGTCTAAGGCTTTCGATACGGTATCCCACCAAAAACTGCTTAATGAACTTGCTTCCCTAAACCTCTCCAACCAGCCCTGTCAGGGTTTCACAGCTACTTAGCTGAATGCCAACAAGCAGTAAAGTGGCAAAATGAGATCTCTACCCTATTACTTGTCTCATTTGGTATCCCACAAGGCTCAATTCCTGGTCCTCTGCTCTTCACCATTTTCCATAACAAACTCTGTACTGCCACCCAGCTACAATTATACAATATGCAGATGACTCCTTCCTCATATGCACAGCTCTCTCCCTTCCTGATCTCCTTGAAATAACCGAAATATCTTTCATAGATACAGAAAAATATCTGTCTGACAACCAGCTCATACTCAACCCAAACAACACAAAAGTAATGCTCTTCTCTAATAACTACTCGACTGATCACCTCCCCCCGCTTTTATCATCTACACTTCCAATAAAACCAAAATTGAGCCTGGTAATCGCACTAAACTTCTTGGGGTCACAATTGACAACTCACTAAAATTTGACAAACGTTTAGCCCTATCCATCCAAAAGGTCCACATCAAACGTGGCTCACTGTACAGAGCCAAGCCATTCCGTACTCACACCATTAGACAGTCATAGCCAGGACACATCTACTCTCTACCCTTCTTTACGCACCTCTCATTTTCACAAATCTCAAAAATTTAGACTTAAATTAGAAGCTTGTTACAATAAAATTGCCAAATTTGCTACTGGACCACCCTTACAAGAACACACCGCTACTAACCTCTCTGCCAGTTAAAATGAATAGAACTACCAAATCTTCTATCCTTGAACCAACTAACTGTTGCCTACTCCATTTTTCACCAACCTGATAACTGCCCTGCACTCATAGCCTTACTCATAACCATAGAACCCTGAGATCATCCAGCAAACTCCTACTAAAAGTCAAGGTCAACAGTAGTTTCAGAGATTCTCTGTTCTCCAACCAAATATCCAGATCCTGGAACTCCATTCCTCAGCACATACTAAATAATTTAACCCATCCATATTCAAACTGCTCCATAGGGAACACCTAACCAACAACTGGCTGTGTTCTTGCTCCACCCCAGGATGACCTTTTTTTGCTTTCTCTGTCACTACACTGATCGTACTACTGTACTGATGCTTTTCTTTCAATGTACAACAAACGTTTTTCTTCCAACTACCTACATCTTCTATATATTCATATATATAATGCAGTTGCATTACCAAATATTGCATAGGTGAAAATACTCTGCTCTTGATACAGTCTTCCTTGAGATCTCCAACAAGTCCATTACCATTGTTTATGTTAGCATCTTTATTTTTAGTGCATATGTTAACTTCATCTGCAGTTTTGCATCTCTGTTGTTACTTTGAAACTATTATCACTAACAACTGTTTTTATTTTTATTGTTATGTTGTGGAGCATTTCTCCTGGCCCTCTGCTGAAAATGTGCTTCTGGCCCAGTCGGACATTCCTGGTAAACAAGTGTAAAAATAAATAAAAAAAAAATTAGTTGAAGAAATCCCCTTCCAGTCCCAGTGTTTTTGTGACTTGTAATCAAAGAAACTGCTGTCAAAGATCGACATGTTTCCTTTGTGTTGTCCCCATTGTAACCCAGACAACAATGCTTTTCCCTTTTTTTAAAATTGCCTAGCACAATTGCCAAAAGCTTCTTCACAGTATGGACTTGCTTATACAAAACAGGCATTGATGCACCTCAACTTCAAACAGGTTCAACTTACTGCCTGGGTGATAGAATTTTAATAGCATTTAGATGTAGGTTTTCTGAGGATGAGCATTATGCATTAAAGAAGCCTAAGAAACTTGATACTCCAAAATCATATATGAGTAAGTAGAAAAGATTTTCAAGTGGTGCCATCACAACAAAGAGGACCCTTTTAAGGCAAGGACCCCATGGAATTTCTTAATTTTTTGGCTATATCTGCCTGTCTGTCCAGTAATCCCACTTTTCTACCCAGTCTGAAGCTGAGAATTTTTTTAAAATGGTTCTTCATATCCGTCCACCTAGAAAGCAGGTGGATTCTCCTTGGGATCTAAATTTGTTTTGGAAAAACTGAAATTTTCTCCATTTGAACCAGCTTATTAGACTACCTTGAATTTTTTTTACCTAGGAAAACAGTGACTCGTATTGCTCTGACCTCTGACAGAAGATCATCTGAGTTGCAGTCTCTTCCAGTGGCTCAACCTTTTCCTAGAGATGGTATCTTGGAGGGAAAGTCTTTCTTTTGTCTAAAGCAGTTTCAGAGTTCACTTTGAGTAAGGTTGTCCATCTCCGTGTCCTATCTCCAGAGCCTATAGATGAGGGAGAGAAGGTTTTATATATTCTGGATGACCACAGATGGCTGAAATACTGTCTTGACAGAACTAAAACACTCCGGTATTCTGATTATAGTTTCATAGTATAGTACTAGGCTATCTGCCCTAGGGCATTTATAAGCCTAGCCAAAGTGTATGTGGCTTTCGCCACCCCATGTAATGATACAAAAGTGTACAATTTAAATTTAGTTTACTGTGCCGCTATCTAGCAATGACACAGAGATGACCCCCTGGGGTAAACCTACGATCACCCATCCATTCGTCCAGATTTCTCTTGAAGAGAGTCAGTGAGAGGCTCTGCCTAACATGGACAGGTATCCTGTTCCAGAGTGCGGGAAGCCTGTGGGTTATGAATCTGTCCCTCCAGCATGTCCTATTCATATTTGTGCTGAGATTTAGATCTTTAGCTCTTGTGTCTCTGATGGATTTGGATTTTTTGAGGTGGAGCATGTCCATTAATTCTGAATTGGACATGGCCTTGTACGTAAGGCACAGATCACCTCTGAGCAGGCGGTATGCTACTGAATAGAGCTGGAACTTTTTCAGTCTGGCAGCATATGACATATGCTGGAGACCCTTGATCCTATTGGTAAGGTACTTTTGGGGTCTCTCCAGCTGCTACAGGTACCGGTTGAGGTACATACCAAATGGGGCATTGTACTCAATCATAGGCCTGATAAGGGAGGAATATAAGGGTACAATGACATCCTTTGATCTGGATGTGAATCCCTTCATGATAAAGTGGGCAAGGTAGAAGGTCTTTCTAACAACTTTGGCGATGTGGGTGTCAAATGAGAGGTCACTGTCAACTTGGGTCCCCAGGTCTCTGATTACTTTTTCCATACTTAATGGATTACCACCTATGTGGTAATTTGTGGGTACTTTTTTTTTTCCAAAGGGGATGACTGTACATTTTTTGGCATTTAGTTTAAGGCCATGACTCTTGGCACCAGTCGTCTGTTTCTGTGAGGCCCTTCTGGAGGATGCATGTGTCAGCTGGTGTGTCGACTATGGCGCCTAGTTTGCAGTCATCTGCGAACTTTGTCAGCCACAACCCCCCTATGTTTGCCTGCACATCTGAGAAATAAATGCCGAACAAGAGGGGTCCCAAGACAGAGCCCTGTGGGACTCAACTTGTGACTGGCTTAGTCTGACATAGCTCCAGCTATTCTGACTTTGTGGGTTCTGTCCTTTAGCCAGTTTGCAACCCATCTTGTGACAAACGGGTTTACATTTAAGCTGTTGAGCTTGTCTATGATGCCTGAGTTGGGGTATTGTGTCGAAGGCTTTTGCCAGATCCAGGTAGGCTGTATGAACTGCTTTGCCTTCATCGATGGCTCTAGTGACTGTTTCAAAAAAGTCCACCAGGTTTAAAAGACAGGATCTGCCTTTTACAAAGCCAAACTGGGTAGGGTCAATTGTCTGTAGGTCCCCAATGTCTTTGTTTATGAGTTCCATAATGATCCTTTCCATAGCTTTGCAGACCAGGCTGGTCAAGCTTATGGGCGGTAGTTTCCAGGGTCTGTAGAGGTGCCACCTTTGTGGAGTGGGACCACTGTAGCTGTATGCCAGTATTCAAGGACGTATCCTGTAGCAAGGCTAAGATTAAACAGCATTCTTAAGTGCGGGTTTAGCTCCTCTAGGAGTTCACGTAACACGCAGCTCGGGACACCGTCAGGTCCCATGGATGCTGTATATTTAGCTTTGCTGAGGGCAGCTCTCACCTAGACATCTGAGATTTCAGGGAGGTTGCATTCAGCTGAGATATTTATTTCGTCTTTTGGGGGAGAGGGAGGGGAGAAATTTGCACTGTACCTGTCTGCCAGTATGTTGGCAATATCTGTGGGTTCACTGTATTTTTTGCCGTTATGAACTAACTCTGTGCATATCTGAGGGTTTCTGCCCAGGTTTCTAACATAACTGAAGAAGGCCTTGTGATTATCTTTAGTGTCCTTAGCGATTTTTCTCTCGATGTTGGCCTTTGATGATTTTATTAGCGAACGTAGTTTTTTGCTAGTGCTGATCAGGAATGCCTTCCCTTTATGGAATTTTGCTCTGTCTTGCAGTAGCTTCCTTCGCTTGTTATAAAGTTTGTTTATGGCTGGGGTCCACCAGATAGGATGCCTGCCTTTGGTGGAAAGGGTCTTGGTTTTATTTGGGATTGCATGATCCATGCATTCTTGGAGATGCCCGTAGAAAGCATTTGTGAAGGATTCAGCAGTGTGGGATGTGGTTTCCACTGGCCCAGGGGGCTTGAAGGATACCATTTCAGTCCTAAGGAGTGTAAAGTCGGCTTTTGAGAAGTTTCTCACTGTGGTCTTTTGTGCTGGGGTGGAGGTGGGATATGAATATCTAGGGTTATTAGTTTATGGTCTGATCTCACTAGTGAGGGGTATACTTCCGGTGTTGAGCATTTTGTCCCCATGTTTGTGATTATCAGGTCAAGTATATTATTTCCCCTTGTGGGGGAGGTGACTAGTTGTTCCATCGCATTTCAGTTGATGAATTCCAGGAACCTTTGGGCTAGGGTGTTGGGGCTTGAGTAATGCACCCAGTCTATGTTTGGGTAGTTGAAGTCTCCCAATATGATGGTATTAGGTGAGACATTCATATCCTCCAGTGTCTTCAGGAAGGCTGAATGGAGTTCCTGAGATTGCAAGGGTGGTCTGTAGCATGCTACAAGTTGTATAGCAATTTTGCCTACTGTTAGTTGCACATGGATGGTCTCCGATGCTTTGCGTTGCCACTAACCTGGAGATGTGGGTGTCTTTAATGAATATGGACACTCCCCCTCCTTTTGTGGTTCGGCCCAGGTTTTGGGGCCGAAATGCATGATACGAGGTATAACCTGGTAGGGCTGGGGTGCTCTCAGGAGCCTTGAACCAGGTTTCAGTTACTGCACAGACATCGATGCTCTCCATACTGAGGAGTGCTTTGAGAGCCTGCATCTTGAGATTTAGACTTCTGGCATTGAGCAGCATTACCCTTAGTTTTTTTCCTTTATTTTCCAAGGTGGTGGGTTTGTCTTTTGAGCCTTGCCTAAAAAAGGCACTATGGGGGTGGCAAGAGCCTTAGCCAATATCCGGAAGCCCAGTGGTGGCAGGTGCAAGCAGTCCCTTGCGAAGCAGCGTGGCTAGTCCAGCATGTCATCCCAAGCAGACAGACATTGGATCCCCCTAGAATGACACCAGTAATTGAGCCAATTATTAAAGCTGATCATCTTGTCTTTGTATTGTGGCATCATTCTTGGTGAGGGCAAGATGCTGGTCAGGGTCATACCGGCCTGGGCTACATAATCAGAGAGCTCCTCTATGTCTCTTCATGTAGTCCAAGGAGGTATGTCTCAGGTCATTCACGCCAGCATGGACAATGATGGAGTCATATTTGTACTTGCTTTGGAGTGACCTGAGTGCTTGTGTTATGTGGTGGATCCTAGCTCCCGACAGGCAGCTCACCGTTACCCTCTCTTTGTTCAGCCTGGTAAACGGGACGTCAGTGTGTCTGACTATAGAGTCACCTATTACTAGTGTATCAGGCATGGTGTTTCGCCTTAAGGGCTGTGATTGTTTGCCACACTGACTTTATGTACTATGTGTTGCATGTGCAGAGTTTTGAGGTGGTGTTTTCTTGGATGTCTGCTTTGGGAGCCTCTGTTGTTTCGGTAAGTTTTTTATTAGAGCTTCCGAGTATGTGTCTGTGTTATTATGTGTTTGGTTTGCAGTTGTGGTTGGTTTATGTGAGACTGGGTTTGTTGTGTGTGTGGTTGCCTTCTCCTGTCTGGTCTTGCTAGTCCTGTGTTGAGAGAGTTCAGCCTCCAGTTTGTCTATATAGTTGCATCTCTCACATGTGTTTGTTGGGAGGAGGAGAGGGTTGTCTGTGTACATGAGACAATTGTAACATTGTCTCAGGATTCCCAGATTAACCAGCTGAACTGGAGAGGACGTCAGTAATATACCACTCGACATGCCAGAATAGTATAAGGGGGTGATGTGTAACTGGGTCAGAGAGAGAACTTTGAAGGGAAGTGGGTATTAGCACGGATTGTAGGTGGATGTAGTGCTTACGTTAGTTTAAGGGTGCTTCACTTAAAAGAAAGGTTTTAGGAGCAAGTGCTAGGCTATGATGAAGCGAATAGACTGATTTTGTTGAAAGTAGAGCTTTCTTAAGGGAAAAATTGAAGTGCAGACTTGGGCGGAGCCAGGAATAGTTTAAGCCTGTTGAACCGGCGCTGCGCTATGCGCACAAAGCCGCGCAAATGCGGATTTTAAACAGGGAACTTCAAAAGAGCTGGAAAAGGCCCAAAACGACCAATTACTACAAGCTCTTGTGCTGAGATCACTCCTTCAGGGACAGATAGGCTGCTCAAGGCTCCCCACTCCCACTGGTGAGCAAAGAAACTTCCTTCTATCCAAGTAAGGCAATGGACAACACAGGAACTACACCACAGTCCAGAATACAGCAAAGTATACTGGTCTAAACAAGTCGTGAAAGGCGGGAAAACAAGGATTTTGTTTTGTTTTTATTTGTTTTTTAGGTTAAAAAGTACACAGAAATGCAGGAAAAACAGTAATAAATCACTTACACAGGCTAGCTCACTTTAGTGGGTAGCCTCAACAGTTAAATTTAACAACAAACTTTCGACCAAATGTAACTTTAAGTGCAGATAATGTACAATGCAAAAAACAGGTAATAAAGCAGTTTAAACTTGTTCAAAGTAAGAAAAGGAAGGTCTCAGGTAAAAACAGCAAAAAAAAATACTTAGATCAGGAAAGTAGTTGCTTTTCTCAGATGTCCTTCAAGAATGCAACTGCAGTCATAACATAGGTTCATAGGTTCATACTAGGCTATCTGCCCTAGGGCATTTATAAGCCTAGCCAGAGTGTGTGTGGCTTTCACCACCCCTTAGGATGAGAATACTTTACCCATTAGTTTGCTGTGCCTCTGTCCAGCAGTGATACAGAGATGATTCCCGGGGTAAACCTACGATCTCCCATCCACTCATCAAGATTTCTCTTGAACAGAGTCAGTGAGGGGCTCTGCCTCACATGGACTGGGATTCTGTTCCATAGTGTAGGGAGTCTCTGGGTGATGAATCTGTCCCTCCAGCACGTCCTATTTATATCCGTGTTGAGGTTTAAGTCTCTTGCTCTCGTGGCTCTGGTGGATTTGGATTTTTTGAGGTGGAGCATGTCCATTAATTCTGGATTGGACATGGCCTTGTATGTCAGGCACAGATCACCTCTGAGCAGACGGTATGCGACTGAATAGAGCTGGAGTTTCTTCAGTCGGGCATCGTATGACATATGTTTGAGCCCCTTTATCCTTTTGGTGAGGAACTTTTGGGGTCTTTCCAACTGCTGCAGGTGTCTGGTAAGGTACATTCAAATGGGGTTGTACTCAATCATTGGTCTGATAAGTGAAGAGTACAGGGTACAATGACCTCTCCTGATCTGGATGTGAATCCCTTCATGATCAGGTGGGCAATGTAGAAGGTCTTCCTAACCACTTTGGCAATGTGAGTGTCAAAAGAGAGGTTACTGTCAACTTGGGTCCCCAGGTCCCTGATAACTTCTTCCGTGTTTAATGGATTACCACCTATGTGGTAATTAGGGGTTACCTTGTTTTTCCCAAAGGGTATGACTATACATTTTTTGGCATTTAGCTTAAGGCAATGGCTCTGGCACCAGTTATCCATTTCTATGAGACCTTTCTGGAGGATGTCTGTGTCTGATGGAGTGTCAATTATGGTGCCCAGTTTGCAGTCATCTGCAAATTTTGTCAGCCACAATCCCCTATGTTTGCCTGCACTTCAGAAAAATAAATGCCGAACAAGAGGGGCCCAGGACTGAGCCCTGTGGGACACCGCCGTGACCGGCTTAGAGTCTGACATGGCACCAGCAACTCTAACCCTGTGTGTTCTGTCCTTGAGCCAGTTTGCAACCCATCTTGTGACATATGGGTTTACATCTAAGCTGGTGAGCTTTTCTATGATGCCCGAGTGGGGTATTGTGTCAATGCTTTGCTAGGTCAAGGTAGGCTGTGTGAACTGCCTTACCCTCATCAATGGCCTTAGTGACTGTTTCAAAAGTCGACCAAGTTCAAGAGGCAGGATCTGCCCTTGACAAAGCCAAATTGGGTAGGATCCAGTGTCTGTAGGTCCCCAATGTCTTTATTTATGAGTTCCATTATGATCCTCTCCATAGCTTTGCAGACCAGGCTCGTCAAGCTTATGGGGTGGTAATTTCCAGGGTCCGTAGAAGCACCGCCTTTGTGGAGTGGGACCACAGTTGCCGTCGCCATTCTTTGGCACGTATCCTGTAGTAAGGCTAAGATTAAACAGCAGCCTTATGTGTGGGTTTAGTTCCTCATTGAGTTCGTGTAGCACACAGCCGGGGACACCGTCCGGTCCAATTGATGCTGTGTTTTTTGCTTTAGAGAGAGAAGCTCTCACCTGGGCATCTGAGATGTTTGGGAGGCTAGACTCTGGTGGGATAGATATTTCTCCTTTTGGGGGGGAGGGAGGGGAGAAATTTGCACTGAACCTGTCTGCCAGTATGTTGGCAATGTCTGTTGATTCAGTGATTTTTTTTTTTAATAATTTTGGACTAATTCTGAGCATGTCTGGGAGTTTCCACCCAGGTTTCTAACATAGCTAAAGAAGGCTTTATGATTGTCTTTTGTGTCATTAGCGATTTTTCTCTCAAAGTTGGCCTTGGATGATTTTGAGTGATCGTAGTTTTTTGCTAGTATTGATCAGAGATGCCTTCCCATTTAGGGATTTTGCTCTGTCATGTAGTAGCTTTCTCCTCTTGTTGTAGAGTTTGTTTATGGCTGGAGTCCACCAGACCGGGCACCTGCCTTTGGTGGAAAAGGTCTTGATTTTATTAGGGATTGCTTGATCCATACATTCCTGGAGGTGCTCGTAGAAGGCATTTGTAAGGGTTTCAGCAGCGTGGGTTGTGGTTTCCACTGGCTCGGGGCCTTGAAGGATACCACTCCAGTCTTAAGAAGTGTGAAGTTTGCTTTTGAGAAGTTCTTCACTGTGGTCTTTTTGCTGGGGGTGGGGCGGGATGTGGATCTCCAGTGAGATTAATTTATGGTCTGATCTCACCAATGAGGGATATACTTCCAGTGTGGAGCATTTTGTGCCCATGTTTGTGATGATCAGGTCTAGTATATTTTCTCCTCTTGTGGGAATGGTGACTAGTTGTTCCATAGCATTTGAGTTTATGAACTCAAGGAACCTTTGGGCTAGGGTGTTGGGGCTTGAGTAATGTTCCCAGTCTATGTTTGGGTAGTTGAAGTCACCCAATATGATGGTGTTTGGAGAGACATTTATACTCTCCAGTGTCTTCAGGAAGGCTGTGTGGGTTTCCTGAGTTTGAGAAGGTGGTCTGTAGCATGTTACAAACTGTAGGGCAGTTTTACCTATGGTTAATTGCACCTGGATGGTCTCCGATGCTTCATGCGTTGCCACTAACCTGGAGGTGTGGGTATCCTTTATGAATATGGATACTCCCCCTCCTTTTGTAGTTCGGTCCGGATTTTGGGGCCGGAACGCATGATATGAGGTATAACCTGATAGTGCTGGGGTGCTCTCAGGAACCTTGAACCAGGTTTCAGTCACAGCACAAACATCGATGTTTGGCTTCGAGGACGTGCATCTTGAGGTTTAGACTTCTGGCATTGAGCAGTATTACCCTTAGTTTTTCTCCACTTTTGTTTTCTAGGGCGGTAGGTTTATCATTTGAGCCTTGCCTAAAAAGGCACTATGGGGGTGGCAAGAGCCTTTGCCAAAATCCAGAAGCCCAGGGGTGACAGGTGCAAGCCATCCCTTGCGAAGCAGCGTGGCTTGTCAAGCATGTCATCCCAGGCAGACAGACATTGGATCCCCTTAGAATGACACCAGTAATTAAGCCAATTATTAAAGCTGATCATTTTGTCTCTATTGTGGCATAATTCTTGGTGAGGGTAGGATACTGCTCAGGGTCAGGGTCATACCGGCCTGGGCTACATAATCTGAGAGCTCCTCTGTTTCTTTTCATGTAGTCCAGGGAGGTACGTCTCAGGTCGTTCACACCGGCATGGACAATGACTGAGTCATACTTGTACTTGCTGTGGAGTGACCTGAGTGCTTGTGTTATGTGGCGGATTCTAGCGCCTGACAGGCAGCTAACTGTGATCTTTTCCTTGTTCAGTCTGGTGAGTGGGACGTTAGAGTGTCTGACTATGGAGTCACCTATAACAAGTGTGTCTGGCATTGTGTTTGGCCTTAAGGGCTGTGACTGTTTAGCACACTGACTTTGAGAACTATGTGTTGCATGTCTTATGTCTTGAGGTGGCAGTTGCTTGGGTGTCTGCTTTGGAGGCCTCTGTAGTTTTGGTAGATTTTTGATCAGTGCCTCCGAGTTTGTCTTTGTGTGTTTATGTGTTTGTTTTGCAGTTGTGATAGTTCTATGTGAAACTGGGTTTGTGGTGTGCGTGGTTTCCTTCTCCTCCTGTCTGGTCTTGCCAGTCCTGAGTTGAGAGAGCTCAGCCTCCAGTTTGGCTATATAGTTGCATCTCTCACATGTATTTGTGTTTTGTGGGAGAAGGAGTGGGTTGTCTGTGTACATGAGGCAATTGTAACATTGCCTCAAGATGCCCAGATTCACCAGCTGAACAGGAGAGGACGCTAGCAACTGACCTTTCGACATGCTAGAAAAAGTGATTGCTGTGTAACTGAGTCAGAAGGGACCTATAGGGAAATGGGTACTCAAGGGGATTCTAGGCTAATGTAGTACTTTGTTTAGTATACAAGTACTTTACCTATATAAAAATGCTTTAGGAGCAAGTGCTGAGCTATTGAGATAGAGAATAGACTGTTTCTAGATTGCAAGTAGAGAAGTTCTAAGGGAAAAATTGAAGAGCAGACTTTACGGAGCCAGAAATAGTTTAACCTTGTTTAACCGGCGCTGCCCGATGGTGCTCTATGGGCAACTCCGCTAAATCACGCCAAAGCGCTTAAAGCGGGCTTTATAGCAGGGGGTTGAAAAGACCTAGGAATTGACCCAAAATGGCCAATAGACTACAAGTTTCTGGCTGGAACCACTGCTCTAGGGACAAATAGGCTGCTCAGTGCTCCCCACTCCCACTGGTGAACAAAGAAGCTTCCCTTTATCCAAATAAGGATATGGAATAGCACAGGAACCAAGCCAAAGCCCAGAGATCAGCAAACTCTGAAGACTGGACTATTCTAGTTCAGTAAGGTGGGAAAACAAGATTTTTTTTTTTTTACAGAAAACAGAGGAAAAACAGACAGTAAATGCTATAAATGCTTTTAAACGGCTAGCGCACTTGAGTGTGTTAGCCTACAGGTAAAATTAAGCAACAAATAACTTTTTTAAAAGTGCAAAACAGTTAATCAACACAAAAACAGTTTAAATAGAATGCAGAGCTGTATAAACAGGTGAAAATGCAGTCGCTAAGCAGTAAATAATCAAAAAGCCAGAAAAAATACTTAAATCAGGAAAAAGTCACTCTTTTGCTCTCTGCTGCTTGGAGAACTCTGCAGGACACCACGAGGAGCTGTGCTGAGTTGAATACAAAAGCTAAAAGCGGGCTTTATTACAAGGCTGAAAAGAGCTAGGAATTGACCCAAAATGGCCAATAGACTACAGGTTTCTGGCTGGAACCACTCCTCTAGGGACAAATAGGCCGCTCAGTGATCCCCACTCCCACTGGTGAATAAAGACGCTTCCTTTTATCCAAAAAAGGATATGGAATAGCACAGGAACCAAGACAAAGCCCAGAGATCAGCAAACTCTGAAGACTGGACTATTCTAGTTCAGTAAGGCGGGAAAACAAGATTTTTTTTTTCTTTTTTGCAGAAAACAGAGGAAAAACAGACAGTAAATGCTACAAATGCTTTTAAGCGGCTAGCGCACTTGAGTGTGTTAGCCTACAGGTAAAATTAAGCAACAACTAACTTTTTAAAAGTGCAAAACAGTTAATAAACACAAAAACAGTTTAAATAGAATGCAGAGCTGCATAAACAGGCTAAAATGCAGTCGCTAAGCAGTAAATAATCAAAAAACCAGTAAAAAATAATTAAATCAGTTATAGCAAATACAGTTATAACAAATGCTCTGAAATATACTGTATATTTCCAAAATGTTTGAGAAGGACAGTCAGAACACAAGAAGGTTCAGGCGAAAGAGAATAAAAAAAAAAGTTTTGTTTTACTTTTTGAAAGGGAAAAAGGAGGAACAGAAGGCCTTATCAAATGTTCTCTCTGTATTAAGCAGAATGAGCTAATGACACTAGACTGGGAGGTGTGTCACAGTAGGGGCGGGCAACTGCAAAGCCACCAAGTATAACAGCAAGATACCAACAGAGAGGGAGGGTGGGACAAAATAGCCTACAAGACAGCAAGCACTAGAGACAAATGAAAGTTTTTAAACAGATAAGGATTTGTGAAGATACTGAATAGACAAAGTGCTTTATATATATTAAATTGTAAAAACAGTAATCTGTAAAAATAATCAAAAAAAATCAAGATGATACTTATATTTTGTAGCTCAGCTGCAGTCACAACTTCTCTAGTCTGCACTGTGTGCAAAAGACAGAAACTTTTTTTTTTTACAAGAACACAAAAGAACCAGCCCCACTAGCCAAGAGATAATTACACAGAGGAGATGTTTCAATTTACACAATAGCCTACCAGACAGCAAGCACTAGAGAAAAATGACAGTTTTTAAATAGATAAGGATTTGTGAAGATACTGAATAGACAAAGTGCTTTATATATATTAAATTGTAGAAACAGTAATCTGTAAAAATAATCAAAAAAATCAAGATGATACTTATATTTTGTAGCTCAGCTGCAGTCACAACTTCTCTAGTCTGCACTGTGTGCAAAAGACAAAAACTTTTTTTTTTTTTTACAAGAACACAAAAGAACCAGCCCCACTAGCCAAGAAATAATTACACAGAGGAGATGTTTCAGTTTACACAATAGCCTACCAGACAGCAAGCACTAGAGACAAATGAAAGTTTTTAAACAGATAAGGATTTGTGAAGATACTGAATAGACAAAGTGCTTTATATATATTAAATTGTAAAAACAGTAATCTGTAAAAATAATCAAAAAAAATCAAGATGATACTTATATTTTGTAGCTCAGCTGCAGTCACAACTTCTCTAGTCTGCACTGTGTGCAAAAGACAGAAACTTTTTTTTTTTTTTTACAAGAACACAAAAGAACCAGCCCCACTAGCCAAGAGATAATTACACAGAGGAGATGTTTCAGTTTACACAATAGCCTACCAGACAGCAAGCACTAGAGACAAATGAAAGTTTTAAACAGATAAGGATTTGTGAAGATACTGAATAGACAAAGTGCTTTATATATATTAAATTGTAAAACAGTAATCTGTAAAAATAATCAAAAAAAAAAATCAAGATGATACTTATATTTTGTAGCTCAGCTGCAGTCACAACTTCTCTAGTCTGCACTGTGTGCAAAAGACAGAAACTTTTTTTTTTTTTTTTACAAGAACACAAAAGAACCAGCCCCCACTAGCCAAGAGATAATTACACAGAGGAGATGTTTCAGTTTACACAATAGCCTACCAGACAGCAAGCACTAGAGACAAATGAAAGTTTTAAACAGATAAGGATTTGTGAAGATACTGAATAGACAAAGTGCTTTATATATATTAAATTGTAAAAACAGTAATCTGTAAAAATAATCAAAAAAAATCAAGATGATACTTATATTTTGTAGCTCAGCTGCAGTCACAACTTCTCTAGTCTGCACTGTGTGCAAAAGACAGAAACTTTTTTTTTTTTTTACAAGAACACAAAAGAACCAGCCCCCACTAGCCAAGAGATAATTACACAGAGGAGATGTTTCAGTTTACACAATAGCCTACCAGACAGCAAGCACTAGAGACAAATGAAAGTTTTTAAACAGATAAGGATTTGTGAAGATACTGAATAGACAAAGTGCTTTATATATATTAAATTGTAAAAATAATAAAAAAAATCAAGATGATACTTATATTTTGTAGCTCAGCTGCAGTCACAACTTCTCTAGTCTGCACTGTGTGCAAAAGACAGAAACTTTTTTTTTTTTACAAGAACACAAAAGAACCAGCCCCCACTAGCCAAGAGATAATTACACAGAGGAGATGTTTCAGTTTACACAATAGCCTACCAGACAGCAAGCACTAGAGACAAATGAAAGTTTTAAACAGATAAGGATTTGTGAAGATACTGAATAGACAAAGTGCTTTATATATATTAAATTGTAAAACAGTAATCTGTAAAAATAATCAAAAAAAAATCAAGATGATACTTATATTTTGTAGCTCAGCTGCAGTCACAACTTCTCTAGTCTGCACTGTGTGCAAAAGACAGAAACTTTTTTTTTTTTTTTTACAAGAACACAAAAGAACCAGCCCCACTAGCCAAGAGATAATTACACAGAGGAGATGTTTCAGTTTACACAATAGCCTACCAGACAGCAAGCACTAGAGACAAATGAAAGTTTTTAAACAGATAAGGATTTGTGAAGATACTGAATAGACAAAGTGCTTTATATATATTAAATTGTAAAAACAGTAATCTGTAAAAATAATCAAAAAAATCAAGATGATACTTATATTTTGTAGCTCAGCTGCAGTCACAACTTCTCTAGTCTGCACTGTGTGCAAAAGACAGAAACTTTTTTTTTTTTTACAAGAACACAAAAGAACCAGCCCCCACTAGCCAAGAGATAATTACACAGAGGAGATGTTTCAGTTTACACAATAGCCTACCAGACAGCAAGCACTAGAGACAAATGAAAGTTTTAAACAGATAAGGATTTGTGAAGATACTGAATAGACAAAGTGCTTTATATATATTAAATTGTAAAAACAGTAATCTGTAAAAATAATCAAAAAAAATCAAGATGATACTTATATTTTGTAGCTCAGCTGCAGTCACAACTTCTCTAGTCTGCACTGTGTGCAAAAGACAGAAACTTTTTTTTTTTTTTTTTACAAGAACACAAAAGAACCAGCCCCCACTAGCCAAGAGATAATTACACAGAGGAGATGTTTCAGTTTACACAATAGCCTACCAGACAGCAAGCACTAGAGACAAATGAAAGTTTTTAAACAGATAAGGATTTGTGAAGATACTGAATAGACAAAGTGCTTTATATATATTAAATTGTAAAAACAGTAATCTGTAAAAATAATCAAAAAAATCAAGATGATACTTATATTTTGTAGCTCAGCTGCAGTCACAACTTCTCTAGTCTGCACTGTGTGCAAAAGACAGAAACTTTTTTTTTTTTTTTTACAAGAACACAAAAGAACCAGCCCCCACTAGCCAAGAGATAATTACACAGAGGAGATGTTTCAGTTTACACAATAGCCTACCAGACAGCAAGCACTAGAGACAAATGAAAGTTTTTAAACAGATAAGGATTTGTGAAGATACTGAATAGACAAAGTGCTTTATATATATTAAATTGTAAAAACAGTAATCTGTAAAAATAATCAAAAAAATCAAGATGATACTTATATTTTGTAGCTCAGCTGCAGTCACAACTTCTCTAGTCTGCACTGTGTGCAAAAGACAGAAACTTTTTTTTTTTTTTTACAAGAACACAAAAGAACCAGCCCCACTAGCCAAGAGATAATTACACAGAGGAGATGTTTCAGTTTACACAATAGCGTACCAGACAGCAAGCACTAGAGACAAATGAAAGTTTTTAAACAGATAAGGATTTGTGAAGATAGTGAATAGACAAAGTGCTATATATATATTAAATTGTAAAACAGTAATCTGTAAAAATAATCAAAAAAATCAAGATGATACTTATATTTTGTAGCTCAGCTGCAGTCACAACTTCTCTAGTCTGCACTGTGTGCAAAAGACAGAAACTTTTTTTTTTTACAAGAACACAAAAGAACCAGCCCCACTAGCCAAGAGATAATTACACAGAGGAGATGTTTCAGTTTACACAATAGCCTACCAGACAGCAAGCACTAGAGACAAATGAAAGTTTTTAAACAGATAAGGATTTGTGAAGATACTGAATAGACAAAGTGCTTTATATATATTAAATTGTAAAAACAGTAATCTGTAAATTAATCAAAAAAATCAAGATGATACTTATATTTTGTAGCTCAGCTGCAGTCACAACTTCTCTAGTCTGCACTGTGTGCAAAAGACAGAAACTTTTTTTTTTTTTTTTACAAGAACACAAAAGAACCAGCCCCCACTAGCCAAGAGATAATTACACAGAGGAGATGTTTCAGTTTACACAATAGCCTACCAGACAGCAAGCACTAGAGACAAATGAAAGTTTTTAAACAGATAAGGATTTGTGAAGATACTGAATAGACAAAGTGCTTTATATATATTAAATTGTAAAAACAGTAATCTGTAAAATATTCAAAAAATCAAGATGATACTTATATTTTGTAGCTCAGCTGCAGTCACAACTTCTCTAGTCTGCACTGTGTGCAAAAGACAGAAACTTTTTTTTTACAAGAACACAAAAGAACCAGCCCCCACTAGCCAAGAGATAATTACACAGAGGAGATGTTTCAGTTTACA
Source organism: Protopterus annectens (assembly GCF_019279795.1). Classification (NCBI taxonomy): domain Eukaryota; kingdom Metazoa; phylum Chordata; order Ceratodontiformes; family Protopteridae; genus Protopterus; species Protopterus annectens. Next base: position 528,019,225 of record NC_056741.1, read on the forward strand.
CAATAGCCTACCAGACAGCAAGCACTAGAGACAAATGAAAGTTTTTAAACAGATAAGGATTTGTGAAGATGCTGAATAGACAAAGTGCTTTATATATATTAAATTGTAGTAATCTGTAAAAATAATTAAAAAAATCAAGATGATACTTATATTTTGTAGCTCAGCTGCAGTCACAACTTCTCTAGTCTGCACTGTGTGCAAAAGACAGAAACTTTTTTTTTTTTTTTACAAGAACACAAAAGAACCAGCCCCCACTAGCCAAGAGATAATTACACAGAGGAGATGTTTCAGTTTACACAATAGCCTACCAGACAGCAAGCACTAGAGACAAATGAAAGTTTTAAACAGATAAGGATTTGTGAAGATACTGAATAGACAAAGTGCTTTATATATATTAAATTGTAAAAACAGTAATCTGTAAAAATAATCAAAAAATCAAGATGATACTTATATTTTGTAGCTCAGCTGCAGTCACAACTTCTCTAGTCTGCACTGTGTGCAAAAGACAGAAACTTTTTTTTTTTTTTTTTTACAAGAACACAAAAGAACCAGCCCCCACTAGCCAAGAGATAATTACACAGAGGAGATGTTTCAGTTTACACAATAGCCTACCAGACAGCAAGCACTAGAGACAAATGAAAGTTTTTAAACAGATAAGGATTTGTGAAGATACTGAATAGACAAAGTGCTTTATATATATTAAATTGTAAAACAGTAATCTGTAAAAATAATTAAAAATATCAAGATACTTATATTTTGTAGCTCAGTTGCAGTCACAGCTTCTCTAGTCTGCACTGTGTGCAAAAGACAGAAACTTTTTTTTTTTTACAAGAACACAAAAGAACCAGCCCCCACTAGCCAAGAGATAATTACACAGAGGAGATGTTTCAGTTTACACAATAGCCTACCAGACAGCAAGCACTAGAGACAAATGAAAGTTTTTAAACAGATAAGGATTTGTGAAGATACTGAATAGACAAAGTGCTTTATATATATTAAATTGTAAAACAGTAATCTGTAAAAATAATCAAAAAAATCAAGATGATACTTATATTTTGTAGCTCAGCTGCAGTCACAACTTCTCTAGTCTGCACTGTGTGCAAAAGACAGAAACTTTTTTTTTTTTTACAAGAACACAAAAGAACCAGCCCCCACTAGCCAAGAGATAATTACACAGAGGAGATGTTTCAGTTTACACAATAGCCTACCAGACAGCAAGCACTAGAGACAAATGAAAGTTTTTAAACAGATAAGGATTTGTGAAGATACTGAATAGACAAAGTGCTTTATATATATTAAATTGTAAAAACAGTAATCTGTAAAAATAATCAAAAAAATCAAGATGATACTTATATTTTGTAGCTCAGCTGCAGTCACAACTTCTCTAGTCTGCACTGTGTGCAAAAGACAGAAACTTTTTTTTTTTTTTTTTTACAAGAACACAAAAGAACCAGCCCCCACTAGCCAAGAGATAATTACACAGAGGAGATGTTTCAGTTTACACAATAGCCTACCAGACAGCAAGCACTAGAGACAAATGAAAGTTTTTAACAGATAAGGATTTGTGAAGATACTGAATAGACAAAGTGCTTTATATATATTAAATTGTAAAAACAGTAATCTGTAAAAATAATCAAAAAATCAAGATGATACTTATATTTTGTAGCTCAGCTGCAGTCACAACTTCTCTAGTCTGCACTGTGTGCAAAAGACAGAAACTTTTTTTTTTTTTTTTACAAGAACACAAAAGAACCAGCCCCACTAGCCAAGAGATAATTACACAGAGGAGATGTTTCAGTTTACACAATAGCCTACCACACAGCAAGCACTAGAGACAAATGAAAGCTTTTAAACAGATAAGGATTTGTGAAGATACTGAATAGACAAAGTGCTTTATATATATTAAATTGTAAAAACAGTAATCTGTAAAAATAATCAAAAAAATCAAGATGATACTTATATTTTGTAGCTCAGCTGCAGTCACAACTTCTCTAGTCTGCACTGTGTGCAAAAGACAGAAACTTTTTTTTTTTTTTTACAAGAACACAAAAGAACCAGCCCACACTAGCCAAGAGATAATTACACAGAGGAGATGTTTCAGTTTACACAATAGCCTACCAGACAGCAAGCACTAGAGACAAATGAAAGTTTTTAAACAGATAAGGATTTGTGAAGATACTGAATAGACAAAGTGCTTTATATATATTAAATTGTAAAACAGTAATCTGTAAAAATAATCAAAAAAATCAAGATGATACTTATATTTTGTAGCTCAGCTGCAGTCACAACTTCTCTAGTCTGCACTGTGTGCAAAAGACAGAAACTTTTTTTTTTTTTTTACAAGAACACAAAAGAACCAGCCCCCACTAGCCAAGAGATAATTACACAGAGGAGATGTTTCAGTTTACACAATAGCCTACCAGACAGCAAGCACTAGAGACAAATGAAAGTTTTAAACAGATAAGGATTTGTGAAGATACTGAATAGACAAAGTGCTTTATATATATTAAATTGTAAAAACAGTAATCTGTAAAAATAATCAAAAAATCAAGATGATACTTATATTTTGTAGCTCAGCTGCAGTCACAACTTCTCTAGTCTGCACTGTGTGCAAAAGACAGAAACTTTTTTTTTTTTTTTTTACAAGAACACAAAAGAACCAGCCCCCACTAGCCAAGAGATAATTACACAGAGGAGATGTTTCAGTTTACACAATAGCCTACCAGACAGCAAGCACTAGAGACAAATGAAAGTTTTTAAACAGATAAGGATTTGTGAAGATACTGAATAGACAAAGTGCTTTATATATATTAAATTGTAAAAACAGTAATCTGTAAAAATAATCAAAAAAAAATCAAGATGATACTTATATTTTGTAGCTTAGCTGCAGTCACAACTTCTCTAGTCTGCACTGTGTGCAAAGTGGGTTGTCCTGCCTCAGGCAGCCCTCGGTCGGCCGGATTCCAAAGTCTGGGTCCGATGTCGGCTGATGTCGCATTTCTCTCCGTCAGAGCGGCTGGAGTACATAAGCATCAGCCGACGCCATTTTCTTCAGTCTTTCTTGCCGCGCGGTGCCCGAAGCAGAATCAGTTCGCAAGTGCCGGTCGGTCAACTCCTGTATTCTTCGATACCGAAGTCATCAAAAAAGCTAAGTACCCCATTGGGACCTTTTCTTGCCTCAGCCGATGTCAGAAATTACTGAAAAAGTTAACAATTGTCTTTCTTGTGGTAAACAAATACCTCATAAGGATTTCCACTCTTGTCTTCCTTGCCTTGGCCCAGACCACGACGTCTCGGCCTGTGTAGCCTGTGCTCGCTTCAACAAGCGCACTCTCAGGCGCCGGGCGGGGTTCGCTGAAGATTTTTTCGGCAATAAATTTGCTTACACCATGCCGTCGGAACTTCCGACATCGCAAACTCCCAAGAAGCGAAAAGACCGGGACCGACATCCTCGGCCCGCGTCTACCACCGACTCCACGCCAAAACCTAGCGCGAGTGCTCCGGTTCCCTCTGAGACGGTCTCTCCACCGCTCCGAACCGAATACACCACATTACCGACGACTCCGATTCCGGGCATCACTCCAACGCCAGTTATCGATTTTCCTCCGGATACCGAAACCGAGGAAATGCCCGAGACCATTGCTGTAGACAAGGTCACTCCTGCACGTGGAGCTGCCAGGCCTCCTATGGCCATGTCTATTAAGGCCTACACTAGGGCTAAGGCAGCCAGCAAAACAAAGCGTCTTACTACTAAAACCTTACCTCAGCCTACTCCAGAGACACAAATTATGTCCATGGCTGCTGACTTCATTTCTATGATTAGAGGTTCACAGGCCCATCCTGAGAGAGGATCCCAGCCTCCTTCTGATAAAAGGCCCCGGATTGAACCCTCTGACCCTATTCCTTCAGATGAGGATTCTGAGGGCTCTGTCCACTCTGATAGCCAGGAAGAGCTCTTCCAGACCTATGAGGATTCGGATGCAGAAGATTCCATCCCCTCGGCCTCCCCTCCTTAGGATATTTCTTTTGGGGAAGTTCTGCATACCATGAGGGAACATTTCAAGTGGCAAGGACAGGAATTTTCTGATTCCAGAAAACGCCTTAGGACTTTCCTTAAGAAGCTTGATGTTTTGGATGATTTATATTCTGACTCTAGTGCTACCCCTGATTCTCTTCCTCCTGCTCCAGCCAAGCCAGACAGGTATTACAGGGTCCCAGAAACTCATTCCCATTTATTCAGGGCCCATACTGCTGATTTGGAAACTATTTCACAGGGGCCTAAAGGAGTTTCAGCTTCCACCTCTAAAAATCCATTGCCCTCCAACAGGGAAGCTAGGTCATTAGAGAGATGGGGCAAAAAGGTTTACACATCCACTACCTTATCTATGAGAGCTTTGAATTGCTTTTTCATATGTTACAATATCAGGATTTCCTATTAGAAGATTTACAAAAAACATTAGTCACTCCTGATCCTTTAGACAGGAAGGCTTTGCAGGAAGCTGTACATAACACTGAGCAAGTAAGCAATCACTTCCTGCATTGTGGATATGATGCACTGGAAGCTTCATGTAGGGCAGCTATGACAGGGGCAGTCATTCGTAGACATGCGTGGTTAAAAGATCAACCTCTACCAGATCATGTAAAGGCAAAACTTCTGGATGCACCTTTGGAAAAGAACATGCTTTTTGGTGCTAATGCTAAGGATGTGTTAAAGACCATCGAAGAAAAAGCAAAATCAGTTCAGACGGTGAAAGATTTCCTCCAGGTTCAAATCCACAGATTCAGTAGGAATTGGCCTTCAAAAAACTGGTCCTTTCCTAATCCAGAAAAGTTTCAAAGGGGTAAAAACAGACGTGGCCGAGGAAGAGGCCAATACAGAGGCCCTTACAGGGGACGACCATGGCAGCCAGGAAACCAAAGAAGTGACGCAGGGGTTTCACCTGCCCCACAGCCACAATCTCAATGACTTTCCTCTACTTCCGCCTACCAGGGAACAAATAGAAGCTCCCTTGGGCGGGAAATTATCTCTGTTTGCAGAAAATTGGCACAGACTGACAAAGGACAAATGGATTTTGGACATTATAGACCGAGGGTACAGGTTCCATTTTCATACCTTGCCAAGAAAACAAGGCATGCCAAACCTACCACAAAACCAGAGTGTAGAGGCTATCAAGCAAATCACTCTGCTAACTCGGATGAAAGCAATAGAAAGAGTTCCACAACAAGAACAAGACCAGGGGTTTTACTCAAGACTGTTCCTTGTTCCAAGAAAAGAATCTCAATGGAGACCAATACTGGACTTGTCCGCATTAAACACCTTTCTCATAGTACCAAAGTTCAAAATGCTGACTCTACAGCAACTCCTTCCCATGCTGGGCAAGGGGTCTTGGCTGATTACTCTGGACCTCAAGGAGGCATACCTGCATGTCCCTATCAGACACAGCTGCAGAAGATATCTCAGATTTCTTGCAGGGCCAGAGCATTATCAATTCTCAGCATTGCCATTTGGCTTATCTACTGCACCCAGAGTATTCACACAATGCCTGGCTTCAGTAATTGCTCATTGCAGGCTCCAGGGGATACAAATCTACCCGTACCTGGACGACTGCCTCATACAAGCGGACGACAAATTGATGTTGACAAAAAACTTAGACTATGTCATACGACATTTCAAGCTCTGGGATACACAGTCAACTTCCAAAAGTCAAGACTGCAGCCATCCCAGCAAATAATCTTCTTAGGAGCCAAACTAGACACAGCCTCTCAAATGGCTTACCTGATAGAAGACAAGCAAGAGAAGTTAACTCATTACTTCAAAGGTTTAGCAAAACTCACCCAGATGACTGCAAGGGGATTCCTACAGGCCCTGGGTTACATGGCATCCTGCATTCTCCTGGTTCCATTAGCAAGACTACACATGAGAAAGCTTCAATGGTACCTAAAAAGCATTTGGTCTCAACACAGCAACAACTTGGAGACAATCATACCGCTCATTCCATGCCTACAAAAGGAATTCCTATGGTGGGCCTCGGTGAACCAGGCAAACACAGGTATGTCATTCAAAAAACCACAGATAACACAGACCATGACCACAGACACCTCAGACCTTGGATGGGGGGCGCACATGGAAGGCAGGTGTATACAATGACAATGGTCTCCAAAGGAAACACATCTGCATATAAACGAAAAGGAAATGCTGGCAGTAATGCATGCCATCGAGGCCTTTCAACACCAACTTCAGCAAGGCCATTTACTGATACGGACAGACAACACCGCTGTGATGTGGTACATAAACAAGCAAGGGGGCACCCACTCTTACCCCCTTTGCAGACTGACAATGCATCTTTGGGAAAAATCACTGAGCCTAAACATCCAGTTACAATCCCAGTTTGTTCCAGGCAAAGACAATGTGTTGGCGGACAGCCTAAGCAGGAATTTCACAGATCCACACGAGTGGAGGTTACATCCGAAGGTCTTCACACAACTCACTTCGACATGGGGCAGGCCAGAAGTGGACCTATTTGCCTCTCACCTCAACCATCTTCTACCAAAATTCTGCACAAGGACATACCATCCAAAAGCTTGGAAAATAGATGCTCTCTCATTCAACTGGAACTTCCTAACAATCTATGCATTCCCACATCTGCCACTGATGACCTCAGTATTACTAAAGATCAAAGCAGAGAGACCCAAGGGAATCATAATAGCTCCGGACTGGCCAAGACAACACTGGTACCCACTACTACGGAGCATATGTCACACCAGGAGGTGGGCCCTTCCCCAATGGCCTCTACTTTTGACTCAACACAATTTCGAAACAGTGCATCCAAGCCTTCAGACACTGCAGCTAACAGCCTGGGAGATCCCATAAATAAACCTCAACCTATCTCTCTCCAAGGAAGTTCAGCGGATACTAACAGAGGCTCGAAGACCATCCACCAGAAAGGTTTACTTAGCAAAGTGGAAAAGATTCAGCAATTGGAATACCAGCAAGGGACATGATGCATCATTGTTGAACATCCCACTCATCTTGGAATATTTGGCAGATATGCTAAAGAACGGCCTCTCATATTCTTCCATAAAGATACATGCATCAGCTATTTCAGCTAGATGCAACACTGATCCTCCTGTTTTTTCACACCCTTTGCTAAGGCAATTCCTCAGGGGAATCAAGAACATTAAGCCACCAAGAAAGGCCCCAGTGCCAGCCTGGGACCTCAATTTTGTCCTAGAAAAACTGACTCTACCTCCATTTGAGCCAGCAGCTTCAGTTGACTTGCAATTTCTCTCATGGAAGACAGCTTTCCTGTTGGCAATTACCTCAGCAAGAAGGGTTTCTGAACTACAGGCCCCAATGGCAATACCACCGTTCATAATTTTTCACAGAGACAGGGTTTCATTAAGGACCAACCCTACTTTTATGCCAAAGGTGGTATCTAGGGTTTCTTTAAATCAAGCCATTCATCTGCCTGCTTTCTTCCCCAATCCGGAGAATAAGGGGAAAGACTGTTGCATAACTTGGACATTCACAGACAACTTTGATACTACCTGGACAGAACCAAGGCCAGTAGGAAGTCTGAACAACTTTTTGTAGCTTACGCCCCTGCAGTCCAAGGAAAAGCAATTTCAAAACAGACTATTTCAAAATGGATTGGACATTGCATCAGATTCTGTTATTCCTTTCATGGAAAGACTGTTCCAGCCAATGTCAGACCACATTCCACCAGAGCTACAGCCACCTCTACAGCATTCTTAAGAGGGGTGCCTACTAAGGACATTCTAGAAGCTGCTACATGGAGCTCCGTGCATACATTCTCCAAACACTACAATCTCCCTCTATACTCCAGATCCAGAGCAGGCTTTGCTTCGGCAGTCCTGCAGGGTTTGATTGCCACACCATCTTTTTCCTAGAGCATTCCTCCTCCCCCAGCTAAGCTATGGTATTTTACCCACATGTTATGACTGCAGTTGCATTCTTGAAGGACATAGTACAGTTTTGTACCTACCATAAATGTAGATGTCCGATAGACATGCAACTGCAGTCGGATTTTCCCTCCCTCCCTCCATACCCCTCTATGCCTAGGGTCCACTCCTATCCCTGTTACTCACAGCTGGGGATATCTGTTATGGTGTATTTGTTTTATTGCTCATTTATTTGTCTGGAATCCTGTTTTTGTCTTCCAATTTGATTACAGTCTTCCTTGGAGGGCACCTGGCATCTGGGGCAAGAAACACTGAAGAAAATGGCGTCAGCTGATGCTTATGTACTCCAGCCGCTCTGACGTCGGAGAGAAATGCGACATCAGCCGACGTCGGATCCAGACTTTGGAATCCGGCCGACCGAGGGCTGCCTGAGGCAGGACAACCCACATGTTATGACTGCAGTTGCATGTCTATCGGACATCTACATTTATGGTAGGTACAAAACTGTACTTTCTCTGCTGCTAGCACCACGAGGAGCTGTTTCTGAGTAGTATAGCCAGAAAAAAACGCTCAGGGGCAGATTTTAAACAGGGAACTTCAAAAGAGCTGGAAAAGGTCCAAAACGACCAATTACTACAAGCTCTTGTGCTGAGGTCACTCCTTCAGGGACAGATAGGCTGCTCAAGGCTCCCCACTCCCACTGGTGAGCAAAGAAACTTCCTTCTATCCAAGTAAGGCAATGGACAACACAGGAACTACACCACAGTCCAGAATACAGCAAAGCCTGTATACTGGTCTAAACTAGTCGAGAAAGGCGGGAAAACAAGGATATTTTTTGGCTTTTTTGTTTTTTAGGTTAAAAAGTACACAGAAATGCAGGAAAAACAGTAATAAATCACTTACACAGGCTAGCTCACTTTAGTGGGTAGCCTCAACAGTTAAATTTAACAACAAACTTTCGACCAAATGTAACTTTAAGTGCAGATAATGTACAATGCAAAAAACAGGTAATAAAGCAGTTTAAACTTGTTCAAAGTAAGAAAAGGAAGGTCTCTCAGGTAAAAACAGCAAAAAAATACTTAGATCAGGAAAGTAGTCGCTTTTCTCAGTTCTCTGCTGCTAGCACCACTCTGCAAGACCACGAGGAGCTGTTTCTATTAGTTGTTTCTTGTGAGGGTAAGAAAAAGGGCAACTATTGTCAAATTAGATAATTTCCAAGTGTCTGTCTCATGCTGTTACCCTTCTGTTATTCCCACCATAACAAGTTACTTCCATGCTGTATCACGGCCCATTCTACCAGGGCCTTGGTTTCCTCTGTGGCTTTTGGATCACAGTGAACTCAAAGTTTTCTAGAAGAAACAGCTTGGTCATCTGTCTACACTTTCACAAAACACTACAAACTAGATTTCTTCTACAGGACAATAGCAGATTCTGCTATGACCACATCTCCAGAGGGTCCTGTACCCTCTGTCTTTCTAAACTCTGGTGTTCTACCCATATAGCTTAGGCTCCTGCAACAGTGATCTAATGATGAATATAGTAAACTTACCCTAAAAGTAGATGTTTGAATAGGTCAGTGTTACTGTAGATAATCCTTTTTTCATACTCCCTCTCCTTTTTATGAGATATTTTTTGGCCAGGGTGTGGGCTTTTAGATTTGTTACTAGCATATACTCTTCTATTAGGGCTCTAGTCTCTTTTTTTCTATGGAAAGCAATCTCTGAAGGATTTGGTGTCCAGACCACTGATTTTATGCAACTTGTCTTGAGCTCATCAGCTGTTAGACTGCAACGAATGTTCCCTAAAGATTTGAATATTGGCCTTCTGTCATATATTTGGCAAGATAGAACCCATACAGCTTAGGCTACTGCAGCAGGCATCTATTCAGTAGTCTACTGTTATGGTAAGTTTTCTTACATAGCACTTCTTTCTGCCTAATGTAGTTAGATGGAATTAAACAAAGCATTATTTCTGAAGACTGTCAAGAATTCAGATCTGTCTTCTGCTAAGAGTGTTTGCAAAATTGTGATAGGTAGTTTACTAAGGGTTCTGTATTTAGCGGTTTGTCTGCTGTAGATGAATTCAGATGTTAAAAGTCCTGATTAATTTGCTATTCTAATTACTGTTTCTGACTGTTTCCCGTTTATTTCTTGCAGATGTACATGATTGCAGACTGTAAAACAGTCTTTCAGCTAAACAGTTTAATGTATGTTTTGTTTGGTCAATAGGGTCATCTCTATTTACTAGTCACTGATCAGGGGTTTCTGCATGCAGAGAAGGTGGTCTGGGAAAGTCTACATAATGTGGATGGAGATAGCTGCTTCTGTGACGCAGAATTCCACCTCAGCCATACACTGGAGAAAGAAGTTGATCCATGTGGCAGTGAACTTCAGCGACAAATTGATCAGGTGAGTGTTCTTGTTGCTACACAGATTCTGAACCACTAATGACTTTTGCAGATGAAACATCTATGTGTATGACAGATAAGGGGCAGTATGCCACATGAAGATGCCTGACATATAAAAAAAAAGTCATTGTCGAAATCTAGCATATGCATGCATTGGACACATGCTAAACACTGAATGATCATGCTGTAAGAATTAGACCTTATGATGGGTAATTCTGTTTGCTCTAAACCAAATAGCAGATGAATATGGTAGCATTCGGTGGACATGCTATAAATCACTGACACTGCTTGACTGGATATACAGTACATTGTATTGGATGCTTTACGTAACACTGGATAAATGCAAAGTGGGTGCTTATAGCATTTGGCAAATCATTAGAACTTGTTTGTTGTATTCCCAAATACTAATATACTGTGTGTGTCACTTGCCAGGTCTTTAAATAGTAGTCTTATGTATAAAGTTGTTCATGTCTTATTTCAGACTTTCTGTAGCAGATTCTAGTGGATTCATCTTTGTCGATGTAATCCATGCAAAAATCTTGACACTGGCATCCTGAAGACTGTGAAATTGCCCAGAGATGGTCTTTAGGTGTGCTTCTAGCACGCATTCATCAGTCTATCCTGCTCCCTACCACCCTTTGGTCCATACTCCAGTCCTTACTGCAGGGTAAAGTGTCATCACACTGCGTAAATACCTAGTTATTTCCTGCTTCTCACATTATGTAGAGGTCCTCCATGTAGTTGTAGTGAGCATTCATTGTCTAAGTAGGTCTCCAGATAATTCAAAATATTTTGGTATTAGCAAGTAACTGAAGCAGTATCACCAGCAATGATGCCTTTATTCTTTTTGGCCTTTAGACATTTGTTGCACTTGGATGGTGGGTAAACAACTTAAACACACTGCGTGCCTAACTTCCATGAGTTTAATTAAGCTAAACGCAATAGAAAAACTGCACTACTTGACATGTAGCTTCCTCAATGTAGCCTGCTAGCAGTCAAAGCCATATACGTGTATGAGGAATTCCTTATGTAGTAGTAAAATATATCTATGTTTTATACATTTTGTTTGGTAACATATGTTCTGTTGCACTGATTATTTAATCTCAACTGTATACTAAGTACATCGTGGGCTTTTCATTTGAAAACAAAATTTATTTGTGCATATGCAAAGGACTTTTTAAAAAAATGCAACTTATCATTCCTTGGTGTCAGCATCTACTCTGACTGTGTTCATATCTGTCTAATTTTTCAGTGGTATTCCACATATGGCGTATTTCAGGACTTCTGTCTCTTGATGTCTACAGCTGGTCTTTCTTTAAGAAATGATCTTGGCTGCACTCCAGCTTTACCTTGACTCGACATGAAAAACCTCTGTTTACAACTGTTGACTCTTGGCAGTTCTTCTGGCCTTTGTTTTCTTGTGATAGTACTGGTTGTAATACTTCTGGTTGCTCATATTCCTTGGACAACTTTGACGTATTTGCCTTAAACAGATGTATGTGAATTTCCTGCACAGCTTTTCATCTTCCTCTTTGGTAACGCGTAGAATTTGGGTGCAGCTGCTTGACCCACCTATTTCATCTCCAAGCAGCAAACTTCTTCATGGTTTCTGTATTCTTTTATCTTCAACCTGTAAGTCTTGTAGTTATCTCTTATTTCTGTTTTAGTTTTTCTGGTAGTCTTGATTTTTTTTTTTTACATTAATTTCCATAACTTTGTGTTGATTTTCAACAGTCAGCAACATAAATGAAGTAGGCAGTTTGCTGTTCAGTCTTCTGCCCATAAGCATTTGAACTTTTGAGAGACTGAGTCTCTTAAATATTACGAAATTATGAGATGACAGTCCTAATAAACAATTGTTACCATCTTTCTAGTGGGATTTTTAACTGTTTGAATAGTTCTGCACTTGCCCACTGGATTGTAGGTAGTGTGCACTGGACATCATATGTTTGAATTAAAAGTCATGCACAGATCTGAATTTCTAACTTGTGTATCGCAAGCCATTGTTAAAACAATGGCATCATCGGTTATCCAGTCTCAGGAGTATAGACTAATACGTTTGTGTCATAGAGGGATAAAGGCCTTGCTATGCCTCAAGTGACCTGAATATGATGAGGCTTGGGTATCTGCAGGAGTTTGGCTGGTAAGCATGAGGGTGAGTGCCCATTGTTGGTCCACCCATTCTGGGTAGAGGGAGGTGGCTCTGGCTGGCCACAAAGTTAGCATCTATCAGAAGCACTAGGTGTTACCCACTGGATTTTAAGTGAGCTGAGACTGCTGTCATGATGCTTAGCACCTGGATAGCTGAGGGAAATCCAGCATATAGAGGTATGATTTCCCTCAGGGGATAGCAACAGCTGAGAGGAGGGGGTGCTCCCAGTAAGTAGAGAGGTGGCTGCCTTCGAGATTCAGCAAGCTGACCTGCTCCCTACCACCCAACTCTTTCTGGGGACTGGAAGGGCTGATAAGGGTTCCAGGATGGGAAGGAATGGGGCATAGTGCTCTCACTCATCCTGGTATGTCTGGCTTCCATGTCCCCAAAATAAATAGGTTAATCAGGCAAGGTCCTGAGAGGGTGCAAAAAAAAAATTATACGGAACAGTTGTAAGCATATAATTTATGTAACTTCTTTGATTTGGAAAATGTTTGGTCACTCGACTCCACAGATGATCTAATATTGATTTCTTCCTTTGAATTATTGTGGCATTCACTACAAATGGTATAACTCTTGTTTTCATTGAGTTTTCATTCCTATTCTATATATTTTAGTTCTTGTTCTTTCTTTGTAGCTGGTCATCCAAGATATAATCCATGTATCCTTTTAGGTATCTGTCCTTACTGCCTGACTGCAAACTGTTATTTTATCATCTGTCAGCATTAAACTTTAGACACCATGTTTTTCTTCCTTTAAAGAAATAGGTTACAGTATTTCATTCTTACAGACCAAGCATTCTTTTTAACATAAACTGATAAATACCACCATTGCAGGTCGCTGCACCTCTAAAAAGCTCCTAGTAATCCAGAGGTTATATTCAGGACTCCTAAAAATCCAAAAAATGTCTGTAAAGAATGCCAATAAACGAAAATACCAAACAGGAATTTTATTAAGCTTAAAACCAAGCTTTTCGTCGGCGCTGTGCACCAACTTCTTCAGAAAGCAAACTAAAAACAAAGAACAATACATCTGTCCCATTATTTAAGCATCATAGCTCCACTCAAACACTCCCCCTTGTGGACACACCTGAAAGTTGCACATCAATGCGCTTAAAAAAAACTTAACCACAGAAAAACTGTGAATCACCATTTGTATAAGATCAACATGACCAGCCCTGAATACTTGTAATTAAACTAATACTCTAAATTTACGCCACCAACATAGCATGTATACAATCTTAAATACCTGGTAGACACTATAAACACACAAGTGGTAAACCCAGGAAAAGTATATGTGTGTAGCACCTGTTTTAAAAAAAAAAACATGTAAATAAATCAAAATGCCATTCAGATGGTAACACAACTCGATGGAAGACTACAAACCATGAGCTGATATAAAATATACAAAATACATGTATGAGTATACCTTGGAAATGTATGCTTAGCATTGTTATGTTGTTATCATAACCATCTGATAATAGTAGCAGTATTAGTAGCAAAAAAAAAAAAAAAGTAAGTTGTATATTGTATATTGATTGTATATTGTGTGTAGCGGCTGGCACTAGGAGGCTGATGTCCCTTACATAAAAGAGTATTCTGATGAACGATAAACTACACATCCCCCGCTTAAAATAATGGACCACAATGAAACCATTGATAAAGACATTAAAAAATAAAACCACTAATAACAAAGTAGCACTAAACCATTTTATCAACCGAAGGAGAGGTTGTCATTGGGTCTGGTCTTAACCAGGTCCAGCCAACATCTGAAGCCCACGATGTAAATTTTCATGCCCAAGCCTCGTCTCCACAACAAACGTCGAACCGCACGATGAGGAACAAATACAAAACGAGGAGGAATTGATGGACGACTGTTTAGCCATTCCTTCTCTCCCTATTCAAGCATTGGAGATCCTTTACAATACAGGCAAAGATTTGAAAATTTACAATTTTTCTCAGTTTGCTTTTTCCCAACCTTTGGTGGACATTTTGGCTAAAGGGTTATCTTTTGTACCCTCTAGTCGGGCTAGTATTGGGAGGTTGATTTTGGACCTGAAATTATTTGTGAGAAAGTTGAATTTGACATTATTGTTGGGTAATTCACAAAGACCCAAGAACTTTTTCCACATACCTAGCACTTTCAACCCACCTCTTTTACCAACCGTTGGAGTTTTCGAACAACTGTGCGATCTTGATATCCGTCACCTCCTTAATTCAAGGCGACCAGCCCAATTTAATGTCACCAGAGAGGAGAAGGGCCTGTTGGAAGCTCTCAAGTCTGCACCGGTTAGACTGATGCAGCCTGATAAGGGAGGTGGATTGGTAGCTATGGACTTGGACAACTATAATGACAAGATGTTGGCCATCTTGGCCTCTAATACCTATCATGAAGTCTCTAGGAATGAGTTAAATGTAACTATGAGCCGTATCCGGTCATTTTTTGAGGAGATGTTCATCAGTGGCTTAATTGATGTGGATATATACAATTATATCATTGTTGTATCACCTAAGATACCGGTTTTGTTTGGGAACCCAAAGATACACAAGAATATATATGATCCACCTATGCGGCAACTAGTTAGCGCTAGAGGGAGTATAACCTATGCAGCCACTAAGGTGGTGGACAATATTCTCAAGAAGTATGTGTATCGTGTTCCACATATTTCGAGAGATTCTTGGGCTTTTCTAGAAAAGGTGGGTTCCGTCCCATTCAGTGCTGATAGTTGCCTCTTGACGATCGATGTGGTTGATCTATATTCATCTATTCCCCACCTCATGGCAGTCGAGTGGATTCAATTGGAATTGGGCTTCCATCATGCTCCGACAGAAGAGATCTCACTGGTCAGTGAGTTATTGGATATTATTCTCACTTGCAACTTTTTCTCATTCAACAACCGGTGGTTCCATCAATTGGTTGGTATTCCCATGGGATCACCTTGCGGAGCCAGCGTGGTGAATTTAGTAATGGCACATTGGGAGAGGGTGTTCGTTTTATGCAATTTCCTAGTCCAAGAGAAAGTGTCGTTATACACTAGGTTCTTGGACGATATTTTTATCATCCTCAATGGTTCACAAGATGATGCAAATACCTTGGTGACTTTTTTTAATGGTTCTACCGAATTCTTGAAATTTACATCTAATTTTGCAACTGATAAGATAGCCTATTTGGATGTAGAAATTGAGAAAGGACCATGAATCACTTTGTGGCTAATATACATTGGAAGCCGACATTTTCAAATTCATACCTACACTTCGATAGTGAACATCCAATCCACCAAAAGAGGGCTATCGTGAAGGGACAATTTGTTCGAGCGGCCCGCATGATTTCAGAAGATAAAAAATTTTATGACGAGTGCAGGTTTATCGCTGACATGTTTGTTTGTAGAGGGTATCTTGCAGATTTTGTCACAGATTTAAGCTTGGACGTGCAAGGTGAGAGGGCCAATGGTCATGTTAGCCCCATTTTGGGGAACTTGAACAGCGGGTCATCAGGCTTGCCTTGTCCTGCTTGTGAGTCCGATAACTTCAACTATAATTTTATAATTACTTACAACTTGGACGCAACTGACATTGTGTCCATCATAAGGAAGAATTGGTGTTTATTGACCACTGAGTCAACAGGAGTACCTGGGCTGGCATTGTACCCTAAGGTCACTTTCAGGAGGGGCCTTAACATCAAAAATATTTTGGAGTCTAAAATATCTGGTACCTCCCCCAGATCTGGGATGTACAAGTGTAACGTGCAGGTACTGTAGATATCTTAAAGCAAGCACAGCCTTTTCCATTAAGGACAAGAAGTTTCTTGTTCAAGGAAGATTCAATTGTGCTAGCAATTGGGTGGTGTATTTGGCCCAGTGTTCTGTTTGCCCTGGCTTCTATGTTGGCAAAACCGATAGGAAGCTACAAGAACGGTTATACGAACACTTATATGCCATCAAAAAGGGGAAAGTAGACAATGCGCTGGCTAAACACATTCTAGACAACCCAGGTCATGAATTTTCATTTTTGGTGATTGACCAACTTTGTGATGGAGGCACAGGGGGTCCTGATTCTCTGAGACTTGAATGCAAGGAGTTGATGTGGCAACTCAAATTGGAAGCTTACCACCT